>NW_004457473.1:0-152 GCF_000313135.1 Acanthamoeba castellanii str. Neff
TTCTTTGGCGCATTTCTTTTGATCTCGGGGATATCAAGCGCGGTGGAATGCAAGGCATCCAGCTCTTTCGTTGCGTTGCGACTTTTCGTCGGCACAGCAACAAGAAAGAAGAAGACGACGAGGTTCGGTGTCCAAGGTTCGTGGTTCTGGTG
>NW_004457473.1:868-1812 GCF_000313135.1 Acanthamoeba castellanii str. Neff
CTGATGTCGCGCAATGTGAGAACTCACTTTTCTCTCCTTGTGCAGCTGAAAAGCGGTGTTTGCGGCGAGTTCTTCTTCTTGTACAGCTTCTCGCCTATTCTCTGCTCTCGTGTTTTTATGTGCTGACTCTGCTGGTCCCTTGCTCGTTTCGACAGCTCCCTGGATGAGGGTGGCGATCTGGTGATTGAGGTCTCTAAATGCCTGGCTCTGCGCCGCAGTGAGGTACGGGCGGACCCTCCACGATCGCAATCAAGATCTCGCTTACGCCCCTTAATTCATTTGATCTTCTGTCCAGTTTGCGGGCGAAGCGGTTCTGCCCAATCCGATGAAGGAGCACGAAGAGGAGGATGTGATCGACCTGTGGCTTCCTCTCCAGCCGAGGGCCGGCAAGAAGGACAAAGTGCAGGGCAAGATCCACATTCGATTCTTGTACTCCTGCTCGGCGGTATCCATCCTCACCTGCGCATTCCACGATCGTAGTTACTATTCTATTCTGTTGCTCGCTCTCTATGCTTCAGCTTATCCTTATCGTTGCGTGTGGGTGTCACAGGAAACCAAGCCGACAGAAGACAGGGGGCAGCAGATCTTCTTCTACGATGACTACATCGACAGCTTCAAGACGGGGTACTCTTTGTCCTGTATCACACAATTTATGACAACACGTCGTTCATCATCTAACTGGTTTGCATTGGTGGCGTGTGCAGCGACCTGATAGCCTATAGCGGCATCGGCGCGCTGCACTCAATGACAAAGCTGGCGACCAACTCGCCATACTCACACGTGGGCATGATCTTCCGACTGCCCAACAAGTGGACGCGCCGGGACGACTTGTTTGTCCTCGAAGTGGCCAGGAATAATGAAGGTGCCCTCCAGATCTTCATAGACCCTAGATACTTTATGTTCGCTTACGTGACGCACACGTTCCAGGTTTTCTTGACGCCTTC
>NW_004457473.1:2391-3790 GCF_000313135.1 Acanthamoeba castellanii str. Neff
CGATGAAGGTGCTGTCCAATAACCAGCGCCTGTACCCCGTCGATGTCGTCAAGTACGAGTGCTTCGGCCAGCCCATCCTGCTCCGCGACGTTGACTTCAGCGTCCAGACGCAAAAGTCGCAGCTCCCTCAGCACTTCTTCATCGTCCAGGTACGGGCCGCGACCACTCCCTGTATATCCCCCCTGAATCTCGCTCATTCTTCCCCCCCCCTCGCCACCAGGACCCTGTGGCGCAGATGGGCGTGCAGGCAGCACCCTCGCCCGGGAGTGGCTCGAGCCTGCCCCAGGTAAGCTCTCCGCAATAGGCGCTGACTGACAGACGAGTTCTTACACGTATCCTCTCACCCGGCGTGTCTCGTGTCCTCCAGCAGGGCTATGCTGCGCAGCCGCAGCCGCAGCCGCAGCTGACACCACCACAGACCCCGCCGCACCAGCTGGCGCAGCAGGGCCAGCCGATGATGTATGCCGTCGATCCCGCGCAGCAGCAGCAGCAGGCCATGATGGCCCAGCAGGCCGCCGCTACCTTGCGCCCGCCCGTGGGCGGCTTCTACCCGCCGCAGCAGGGCTACCCGCCCCAGGCCACCCCTCCGCATACTCCCCCTGGTCCCCAGTCTGTACGTCCTCTTCGCCCTTCGTTCGCCACCTCATCGCACTTCGTTTCTGACCCGTGCTGCATGTCTTGTCGTTGATCGTGTCGTGTGTTGGTCACAGCAGCAGCAGCAGCAGCAGCAACAGCAGCAAATGTTCATGCCGGCCATGTACGCCTATCCGGCGACCCAGATGCCGGCCGCCTACCTCCCGCAGTACTATCCGGGCTCGCCGCACCAGGTGCCCTACGGCGGCGCCATGTCGTCGTCCGCGCTCCCCTCGGTCTACGACGTGCAGCAGCACAGCGGAAGCCCGCACTACCCGTCGCCTCTCTCGGACAGCGGCGGCGGCCACACCAACCCGCCGCCGTTCAACCCCGAGTACGCCGCCGCGCACGAGTTCAAGCGCCTCTCCCTGTCCGGTCAGCAGTAGTTGAAGGTGACGATGGTGATGGTGGTGTCTCAATTATTTATTTAATTTGTGAATAAGAATATTTATTTGTTTTTCTTCTAATAAATGGCCGATGCGCGAAATTGCACCAATCGTGCGCAGTTGTTGCAAACTCCTCCCACAACCAACGAGACACACACATCTGATTGTTGGATTCTTGGTGTCGGTAAGCAGCATTTGCCTTGTAGATCGACGGAGGGCACTGAAGGAGGGGCGGCACATGACAACATCAACATTGCTGACCCAGGTGCCTCGTGAAATTTGGGAGATAATCCTTCTCAATCTCCCCTACTACGAAGATTTGGTGGTGGCCTCGCTCACATGCAATCTCTGGCACGACATCCTTGCTGATCACCTCGTAC
>NW_004457473.1:3843-4703 GCF_000313135.1 Acanthamoeba castellanii str. Neff
CATTTTTAATTGATTTAAACCCATTTTAATTAAATTATTTTCTTTTTCAACAACAAAACAAAGGTGTGCCCGGCCAAGTGCTCGGTCGCGGCCTACGGGTGGAAGGTGGACCAGCCCTTCGTGTACAACTTTCTGCCGGGCACGCCGCCCAGCGAGAAGGACGAGAAGCTGCCGCTCGACCGCGCGGTCAACCACTGGGTCACCTGGCCTCACGTGCCCCTGTGCTTCGAGGTGCGCCTGATTCGTGTTGTGTGCGTGCGTGTGTGCGTGTGTGCGTGTGTGCGAGTGTGTGTCTGGTGTACCGGTCAAGCGGCGGGTGTGTGTGTGCGCATGCGACCTGGCCTCACGCGTTCACCTTCTTTCCACTGTGTGGGCAGATTGTGCTGCGGGACCGACGGGAGCGCGGGCCACAATTCAAGTCCAGGGCACACTACGGCCTCAGTGTGCGATGGGTGTTCCGGGGTCTCATTCCATACATGGAAAAGGACCACCGGCGCATGGACATCGACCCCAGCCAACGATTAGGCGTGGCTACTGGCCAGTCGCACACGCAGCACACGCCGCAGGGCGCTGGCGTGGGCGGCGCGCTGAGGGACTCGGGCAGCCTTAGGGAGCCGATGGCCGTGGAGGTGGTGGGGCACGTGGAGGGGCAACATACTGTCGTCGACGGGCCGCGGCCGGACGACGACGCGCACGCGGAGGTGGTCGGCGGCGAGCGGGAGCCGAAGCGAGCGAGATCGCGCCGCGAGGCCGGACTCACCGAGAGCCAGGAGATGGGGCGACGGGCGCAGCAGCAACAGAACGACGACATCCTCCAGCAGGCGCGGCAGATGCTCGGCTTGGGCGTCAGCAGTGTTGGC
>NW_004457473.1:5062-5939 GCF_000313135.1 Acanthamoeba castellanii str. Neff
GGCGGCTGCGTGGGCGGGGCGAAGCGGTGTCGAGCGACGAGATGATGATGAAGGAGACGATCAAGACCACACCACCACCGCCACCACGAGCGCCGCCCAGGCCGAGGGTGCAGGTAGCAAGGGCACAGGCGGCGTACTAATGGTCGACCAGCAGGCCGCGCCAGTGGCGGCAGAGCAGAAGGGCAAGAGCTTCATGGCGGGCTTCTACATTCCGCACATGGACAAGTACGCGTTCGGCACCGACACGCTGGTCTTCGAGCTCCACGTGCAGGTGGGCGGCGCCCACATCCCCGGCTCGCCCTTCCTCCTCGCCTTCTTCAACCCGCTTCTGCCCTGACGCCCACACAAACCGCCATCAAACCGCCTCAACACCATCATCGGCGCAAGTGTACAATGATAGAAAATAGAAAAAATAAAAGAAAATATTCATTTATTTTAATTGTAATTATTTTTATTAAATGTTTGCAGTGAAGATGTGGCGTCGGAATAAATGAAGATCAGTTTTTGATATTTAGTTATTTATTTTGTAGAGAAGATGGAGGAAGAGCAGAAGAGGCCGCAGGGGAAGGAGGGCGGAAGCGCGACGGTGGCGGAGGATGCGGTGCGCAAGGTGGTGGTCAAGCGGCAGTGCTCGCAGCTCGAGGTGGAGCTCCTGCAGCTGCAGCATCAGCGCGAGAAGGAAGACAACGTACTCGCCGTGGCACAGGCCAAGAAGAAGAAGCGTGGCGGTGGGGGCAAGAAGAGGGGCGGCGGAGGCGATGAGAAAAAGGAGAAGCGGGAGCAGGAGGCCCTGCAGCGAGTCCGCGCCGACCTCGACGCCTTCGTTGCCGACACCACCCGCATGCAACACGTACCCATTTATTATTTTTACTATTTT
>NW_004457473.1:6257-12627 GCF_000313135.1 Acanthamoeba castellanii str. Neff
TTGGTGTTACATACAAAGGCTACACGGCGAGTTGCAGCCGCTCCTGCACGTTGCGCTGCCACTCGGTCCGCATCTCGCGTTCGGTGTGGATGTAGTGCGCGAACTTGCGGACGAGTCCCGGATTGTGCGCCGCGATCTTCTCCACCTTGTGCAGCACCTCCGGCGTCTGCGGGAGCGCCGCCGGCTGGATCGTGTTCCCGAACTGCTTCGTCGGATCGCTCATCTGCAGCAAATACTGTCGACACCGCACACGATACAACACACGCACAGAAAGAGAGGAGTGAGACACGTGTGTCGTGTGTGTCGTGTGTGTCGACGAGTACCATGACGTCGGTCATGATCTTGGAGTGCTTGGAGGGGCCGAGCGGGGTGGTCGCGACGGCGGAGGGCTGCGTGTAGTAGTCCTCCAGACGCAGGGGCCGGAGCTCGGTCTTCCACAGGCCCAGCAGCTGCTCCACCGTCACCACCCCCTTCTTGATCTGCCCCGCCAGCTCCTTGGGGCTCAGCCTGCCCTCCAAGAAATCTATCGCACACGACACACGACACACGACACACACAACACACACAGGTGCCTGTTAAGGTGGTGGCCGAGTGTGTTAAGGTGGCGGCTAGGGTTAGGCGAACCTTGAAGCACGGCGCGCGTGAGTTCCTTCTTCTTCTGCTCCTTGAGCTTCATCTCCTCCTCCCGGCGCTCGAGCATGAGCTTGCGGTCGCGCTCCTCCCACAGCTTCTCCTCGGCCTCCTGCTCGCGCTTGCGTTCGGCCTTGCGCTGCTTGGCCAGCGCCTTGCGCACGCGGATGGCCTCCTTGAGCTGCGCGGCGCGCTCCCTGTGCTGCTCACGCGTGATGAAGCCGTCCCGCAGCAGCCGCTCCAGCTCGCACAACTCCCGCACGTCCTCGTCCTCCATTCCTAGAAACACACCGCACGCACCGCACGCACCGCACACATCACACGCACCGCACACAACGCACACGAGTCAGTCAAGGATTGAAGGAATGAGCTGCGCTTTTGTGGGGGACTCGCACCATTAGTGGAGGTGGCCTGTTGCTGGGACTTGGGCGAGGGCTTGGCGCCGGCCGAGGGCTTGAAGAAGATGTCAGGCCGCGCGGGGCCGAAGCTCAGGGCCTGCTGCTTGGGGTGCGGCTGCTTGTTGGAGGCCGCGGAGGTGTCCCAGAAGAGGCTGCCCTGCGCGTGCGGCTGGTCCGCCACCTTAAAATCACCGCCGTCGGCCGTGTTGTTCTCCACCGCCTCGAAGAACACCGGCTTCGCCGCGTGTCCAGAATTGCGTGGCATGTGGTCTGTCACGCATGCGTGTGGTGTGTGTGTGTGGTGAGCAAAAGAACGAACAAAGAACGAAATGAGATGATATGTCATACCGGCCGCGACGAAAAAGTGGGACGCGGGTGCGTCGAATTCGGGTTCGAGCTGCACGGCCTTGCCGCTGTTGAGGGCCTCGAGGTCCATGACCAGCTCCTTGACCACCTCCTGCATGTCGGCGTCGCCCTCGTCGTCGCTGCCATCGCCGACCGCGTGGTGCCCGCGGTCGCTGGGGTCGAGCTTCTCCTTGCCCTTCTCGCGGCTCTGGGCCTCGGCCTCGATGAGGGCCAGCTCCTCGAGCATGTCCTGCAGGGCCTGGGCCTGTCGGTCGCTGTAGATCTGCAGCAGCTCGATCGGCTTCACCACCTTCGGCGCCGTCGTGTATTTCCTGTACTTGAAACCTATGCGTGTGCGGTGGTGCGTGTCGCATGTGTGTCGTGCGTGTGCGGTCGTTTTGAGTGTGAGTGCCAGTGACAGAACCACGCGTGCGCACGTCTCCACCGACATACCATGAACGCTGGCAAAGGTGCACGTGAGACGATCAGGCCGCTTCTTCTCGCTGCACGGCACACACGGCACACACGGCACACACGGCACACGGCGCACGACACATGACACGACTGTTAGACCTGGTGGCCAAGGAGAAGAAGGAGAGCGGAGGGCCCGAGTACAAGTCATCGTTGAGGACATAGAGAGTCTTCTGGGGCGCGATCTGGTCGAAGGCGTTACTCGGCGGCACCACCGCTTGGGTGGGCTTCTTCTTCGCGGCCTTCTTCTTCTTCTTTTGCTGCTGCGCCGGCCCGGGCACCGCCTGGTGGGGAGTGGTGGGCGCCGCAACGACGGGCACGGCGCCGCGGAAGCTTGGCTGGCCGCGTCCCCCGCCGCCGCGGCCCCTCGCACCCCCGCGCATGCCGCCTCTCGTCGGCGGCGGCGGCAGGTTGAAGGAGGAGCGCTGCGGGCGGGGGTGGTGGTAGTGCTCGCGCTCGTCCGGCTGCTCCTTCTCCGCCGGCTGCCACCGTGCTTCCGCCGGCGCCCTTCACGCAACCAACAAGAATAAAAATAAGAATAAATTCTAAAATAATGGCAGAGTGAAAAAATGCTAATAAAATAATTTATCTTCTAAGAATTGATTATATATTGATTTTAATATAAATGAAGAAAGAAGAGGTTACCTAGCAAGTGATTCGCCGTGGGGTCGTTTGAGCTTGTTCATGTCAACCTGAAGGCGCTAAGCAGTGGGGGCAGCGGGAAGAAGGTGGGTCACGTAGGCAGAGCGGGAGGTTGACTCTCCTTCCTTCACCTGAAACAAGAGAATGAAACGAAACCAAGGCCGTTCCCCAAACATTACACGAACGCGAAATTCCACTGCCGCACATGAAGGAACACACCCGAGGAAGAAACGAAAAGAAAAAAACAGTGAAATCAACGACATTAAAAAGAACGAAAAAGCGAAAGAAGCAAGATGGACCTTCGCTCTTGCTGTGCAGTTCTCGTCGGGTTGGTACTACTCACTCGCCCTGGTACACCTCCCCCTCTCCTCTTGCTCTATTCGTTTTTTACGAAAAAATGAACAATCGCACGGCGTCAGCTTGGGTGGGGGCTGGTGACTCGCCACCAGAGGGAGACGGGGAGGAGACACAGCGCTGGGCCGCGTTCGAGGCGTGGTTCGCGGAACAGGGCGGATCGCGCCACGCGGGGGTGCAGCTCCGGACTCTTCCCACATTCGGCCGCTCCGTCGTAGCCGCGCACGACATCGCCGTACCTTGCCTCCCTCACTCCACACACACACACACACACACGTATGTGCTCATGCGTGCGTGTTCGTTGATATTGATGGTGTCGTGACAGACAGGCGAAACGCTGCTCTCGGTCCCGTTTTCGCTCGTGGTCGACAGTGCCGACGCCCCGCTGGCGACCGCTGCTCCCGAGATACGCCGAATACTTGAGTGCGCGCTTCCCCCCACGCCGGGTTCGGTGGAGGACCTGCTCGATGTTGATCGCTCACTGTGCTGTCATCTCTCCGGCCAAGCGAGGAGTTCCCGCTGTCGGCGACCAACGAGAACGCGCTCCTTCTGCTGGTCCACAAGAACGACCCAAATTCGCCCTGGCAGCGCTACATCGGTACGACCGGGACCCATCATCCACGACGCAAGGCGTGACGTGTAGCGATGATGGTTCCAGCCATCGGCGGTGTGCGTGCGTGCGTGCGCAGAAGATGGCTA
This sequence comes from Acanthamoeba castellanii str. Neff, assembly GCF_000313135.1. NCBI lineage: Eukaryota > Discosea > Longamoebia > Acanthamoebidae > Acanthamoeba > Acanthamoeba castellanii. The sequence continues at coordinate 9,797 of NW_004457473.1, forward strand.
ACTACCTCCACCACTCACGTACGCAGATGTCTTGCCCTCGACATTCTCCACCACGCTCTTCTTCTCCGATGACGAGTTGAGCTATCTCGAGGGCTCGTCGCTTCACCGTGCGTAGTTTTTGTCTTCGTGGCGGGGGGGGGGCAACAGCGCAAGCTTGACCCTCTTTCTCGCACGCGTTCAGATTTCGCGCGTCAGCGGCGAAGGGCGATCGAGTCACAGTACGACACCATCTTTACGCCGCTATTTGTGGTATGTGCGCGTGCAAATACCCCCCCCCCTCCCTTCGTCTTCGCTTTCACTCTCTTTCTATTTCGCTTTCGCTTTCGCTTTCGTTTTCGTTTTCGTTCTTTCTGCGCTCGCTGACTCGGGCAAGGTATCCTGCAGGACTACCCCGAGCACTTCGCACCGGAGCAGTTTTCGCTCGATGCGTGGAAGTGGGCGCTCTCAGTGATCTGGTCCCGGTCGTTCGTGGTCGATGAGGGGAAGAGAGGGCTCGTTCCCTGGGTGCTCATCCCTTCGCTTCGTCTGCTGCATCCGTTCACTTGCGCTCTCTATCTTCATATAGTCACTATATATGTAGCTTTCTATGATAGTTTACTTATCTATACTCGTCAGGCGGACATGTTCAACATGGCGCCGGAAACCGAGCAGGTCAAGGTCGCAGTCGATGCTGTCGACCATCATCTGATCTACTCGGCGCGCAGCCCAATCAAGAAGGGCGAACAGATATTCGTCGCCTACGGACAGTCCAGGCAGATGAGCAACGCCCAGCTCCTCATGGACTACGGCTTCGTGCTCGAGAATAACCCTCACGACGCCGTCGTCTTCCCCATGACCCACTCCTCGTCCGCGTCGCCACGAAAGAGGGGCCTACTGAGGGCGCACGACCTGGACCGAGACCAGTTCTTCGTGGGGCCGCCAGCGCTGGGGGAGTTCCCCGAGCACCTGCTGGCGGCGTTCCGGGTGACGGTGGCCACCGAGCAGGAGCTGGATGCGCTGCTGGAGCAGAGTGCGCAGGGCAGGCAGCGACTGCCCTCCCGGGTCTCGCGACGCAACGAGCTCGCCGCGCTCCGGCTGCTGGAGAGCAACGTGAGAAAGCTACGGGCGAGCTATCCAGGTATTTATATACCACTCACTCTGCCACACCGCTGCGCGGCCACGCTGATTGCCGTGAAAATGTGTGAATGCATCGATGCAGAGCACGTGATGTCGCGAGCGCTCGGGGCGAACGCCAGGGCCGCGCTGGCGGTTTGCCAGGGGGAGAAGAGGATGTGGGACCAGCTGCTGACCCAGATCCAGGAGCGCCGACAGCGCCAGACAGCTGCCGCGTTGTAGCTTTTTTTGTACTTTATTTACCATTTTTTGTATTAAAAGAGGAAAATATAAATAGTAAGAAAAAAAGAAAAAGAAAAAACAATACTTGATCGGGTGCTTGCGATAGGAAGAAGATGCAATCCAGTGCAAAGGCAGCAACTGGTGCCGTGTGCCAGGGGAGTGAGCGCAGGTTGGTGCGCACGCTGTACAAGGCCCTGGTGTGCTCGGCGCGCACCTTTGAGCACGAACCGGCGCTCAACGCACTCATCTACCGCCGCACTGCCCCTCGTGCGGCGCCATCCACAACCAGTGAAGGTGATGACGATGCCGACACGACCCCAGCAGAGACAACACCCACAACGCCGATGGATGAAGTGTATGATGAATTTCTGGGATCAAAGCAGCTGCGCTTCTTCCATCCCGATGTGTCACGCCGAACCGTGCTCGAAGTAGTGCGTCAGCGCTTCCAGCAGCCGCTGCCTTCGTCACCTGAGGTACCTTCCTTCTCCTACGCTCATCAATTCCAAGAATCTTGTGGATGAATTAACTTCTTCATCCAGGAGAGGGAGCAGCGACTGGACCTCGGCTTCAAGGTCATCCAGGTGCTCGATGAGGCCATCGCGCTGGGTCGTCAGCTCGGGCTTCTCAAAGGTACCCGCCAGGCCTGTTCTCTTGCGCGTAGCGCCAGGTTGTAGCTTACACGGCCGCACAGGCCCAGACACGCCACAAGCCGAGCCGACAACCACATCACCATCGTCATCATCAGCTGAGGCTCAGTCTACGATGAGGCCAGACGATCCCAGCAGCAGCGAGACGGTCCCTGAAGCTGCGCCACCACGGCTGCGACCCTACGCCCGGGCGGCCTCGCTAGCGGATGTGCGGCCGGGCATGCTGCTGGTGCCGCACCCGCTGCTTCTCGACCCCTTCTGGCAGCACACCGTCATCCTCGTGCTCAGCCACTCGCCACTCACCGGCGCCTCCGGTGCCGTCATCAACCGACCAGGTACCCCGTGTGTGCTGTGTGTGCGTGTGCGGTCCTGCGTGTGCGGTGTTGTTAAGCTTTGCCCTGCATCCTACAGAGAGCCGTTTGTTTATGCGAACCAAGCGGCCAGCGGATGACAAGGAGCCGGAGAAGAAGTACTTCAAGGCCTTCTACGGCGGCCCCGTGGGTCTGTCCGAGCTCTACTGGCTCAGCAAGGCCGAGCCGACCTCGCTCCCGCCCGCCGAGGAGGTCTACCCGGGCCTCTACCACGGCCGCAGCATGGCCCTCTTCGATTGGAACCGCGAAGCCGACGCCGCCGTCGGCGACGAAGCGGCCGCCACGACCAAGCGAAGAGGGAAAGGGGAGAAGAAGGAGAAGACGAAGGAGAAGACGAAGATGAAGGGGGAGGAGGAGAAGGTGAGCGAGGCAAAGGGGGAGGGTGGTGCGGCGAGGATGCGGGTGGAGCCGAACGCGCTGGAGGGGAACATCTGGAGCGACCCCAGCACGAAGCTCTTCTTCGGCCGCGCCGGCTGGA
>NW_004457473.1:12793-20375 GCF_000313135.1 Acanthamoeba castellanii str. Neff
GGAGGGGACCGAAGTGGTGTTCCCGGAGCCGCCTCTGTTCAGTGCGACGAGCATGCCACCGGGGAGCGTGGTCGATGTGGCCGACCGCGACAAGCAGTCGCAGATGTGGGCCGACGTGCTGCGCGACATGGGCGGCCGCTACGCTCCGCTCGCCAAGTTCGCCCTGCCCACTCTGCCTCCCGGCGGCGGCGACGAGGAGGACCAGGAGAGCCTTCACGGAGATGAAGGTGACGACGAAGATGAAGACGACGAGCGCTGAAGGCAGATGCCACCCAATGTACATACAGTGAGCTTGATCACCTTGTTTATTGCACACACCGCGCAGTTGTACATGGCAGCACTTTACAGGGCTTCCCTGTGGTGAACGAACTGCACACGCACCACCGACACACCGCATGAGTTGCCACTCTTCAACGACAGAAAGAGAGAATGAGAGATGTCGCACCTTGATGGAGGGCTCGAGGGCCTCGAGCTCCTGGAGGATGGGCTCGTAGAGCTCCTTGATGATGGGGATCTGGAGGCCGGGCGTGGTGAACTTACCCTCGAGCACGAGGCGGATGGAGATGGCGACGGGGAGGGAGACGGTCCTGGCCATGGACGAGTCGCCGTTGGGGAGGCCATAGTCGATGAGCGTGCAGGTGATCTTCTCCTTCTTGCCCTCGGGGTACTCGGCGATGAAGGTGTGCTTCATCAGCAGCATGTCCCGCTCGCCGGCGCTGTACTGCATCTTGGTCTCCATCTTGTGGCACAGAGCGTCGAGCCTGGTCTTGATCTAGTGTGTGCGGTTGTGTGTGTGTGTGTGTGTGTGGTGCGTGCGTGCGTGCCGGTTAGCTCGTGGTCGGCCTGCCAAGGTACTGGAGCAAAGCTTGTGGGGCCGAACCTTGGCGGGGATGGGCTCCTCCTCGAACAGACCGAGCCATTCGGCGGTGGAAATCACGAACTCCTTGGAGGCGTCGAGCTTGAGGAACGCGCGCACGTCGCTCTTCAGGGCCTCCTTGTCGGCCGCCTGTGCGCCAACAGCAACCGTCCATCAGTAACCGTGCGCACACGAGAGGGCTGCGCCATTCGTCATGAACGCAGCTGCCGTGCGTGATGAGTGGTATACCTGGCTGTTGATCATCTCACGCAGAGCCTGCGCGTAGGTCACGCCCTGGAAGTTGCGCTCGGTCAGGTCGAGGAAGCCCAGATCGGCGCCGAGCTTCTTCACGGTGGGGCACCAACCCTTGTTCCTGTAGGTGCCACGGATCATGGTCTGGGTGGTGGTGATGCCATAGACGTCGATGTACTGGAGCGAGTTACGGTTGGGGTAGGTCTCGAACTCGGAGCTGAGCTCGGGGATGTAGTCCAGGTGGAAGCTGTCAAACAGGTCCTTGCCCTGAATCTCCTTCTTCTCGCCTGAGCAACCGTGACGTCAGCGTTGATAGCTCTTGGCCTTTGTAGCTGAAGCTGAAGAACGAGAGGAAAGTGTGTAGTGTACCGTCCTGAAGGAAGATGGCGTTGTTGGTGGAGGCGAGCAGCACACCGCGGGCGGACCAGCTGAACTTGTAGCCGAGAGGGTTGTTGTTGCTGTCGGGCGCCGGGAGTCCACCGCAGTAGGAGGTGAAAGAGAGGATCTTGCCACCCTTGGACTTGACGTCGTCGATGATCTGCATGGCGCTGGGAGAAGCGACACAAGCGGAGAGTCAGCGATGACACTAGAGAGGACCCGGCTTCGACTTCGGCCTCGGTGGGCTACGCAAGTGGCGTGAACGTTCGGCACTACGAAAGAGAAGAACCGTACCTCATGTGGTCAGTGCCAGGGTCGACACCACACTCGTTGATGAAGACGAGGTTCTTGGCCTTGGCCTCTTCGTCGAGCTCCCTCATCGCCGGGCTTCATAAAAGCGAGGAGAGAAAGAGTAGTGAGAAACAAATCAATCGTAGAGCGGCAGTGATAATCGGAGAAATGGGCTCACGCTACGCGATGGAAGATCTTCCCAATTGAAATAAATGATGGAGGAATTGTGAGTAGTACCTGACGTAGGAGGTGGTGAAGAAGTGCTTGTTGTGGGCGAGAGCCCTCTTGGCGAGGAACGGGTGCAGGAGGTAGGGCAGCAGCGACACGACGGCATCGGCAGAGGGCAGGAGGGTCTCGAGGATGGCTTTGCCCTCATCAGTGTCGACGTCGCACTCGACGGCCTTGGCGCCCGAGATGCCCTCGACGATGTGCTGCGCCTTGGCCAGCGTCCTGGAGGCGACGACGACGCGGTAGCCGTGCTGGGTGAGGTAGGGCACGAGCGGGCGCACCACCATACCGGCACCAAGAACCAACACTTCCTTGCCAGAACCCGACATTATGTTATCTTTCAGAGATGGAACTTGAGTGTTGTGCGGTCGCGAGATCGAAGCAAAGAACCAGTGCTCGAGCAGCCGGCCTTTTGCCGCCGGTAGCGGAGTTGTCCGTCCCTAGCATTCCTCACTCTTGCTTAGAATTTAATGTGCGAGCGCGTATGAAATGCACGCATATTTCGAATAACAACTCGCTTGCGCCAGGTTGGGTGCAGAGAGGCAAGGCGGTTGGGCTGGTGGGACCACGGCAAGGGCACAGGGCTCATAGACAAGGAGCGTGCTGCCAGCAACGGCACACGCTCAGGGGCAGGAGATGCCGAATGGCAGAATGAGCAAGCCGGTTGGTGTGCGCTTTATGGTACAGTGATTATGTTACATGATCGCCAAACGGAGAGGTTAGAAGGACTCGATGCGGTCCACGACCTGGGCGAAGGTGGGGCGGACCTGCGGTGACTCGTGCCAACAGGACTGCATCAGCTGCACCCACCGGGCCGGCCAGTGGTCGGGAATCTCCGGCCGAAGCTGGGTGGAGGCCACCGCCACGGCGGCTTCGAGGCGGCTGAGGTGCGCGTAGGGCTGGCGTCCGCTGAGCAGCTCCCAGAGCACAATGCCGTAGCTGTACACATCGACGGCCTGGTCGTAGGGCTGGTGTCGCAGGATCTCGGGCGCGGTCCACTGCGCACTGCCTACGCACGTCATGGTCGCGGTCTCTGTGGTGATGCGCGACACGCCCAGGTCGGCGATCTTGGCGTTCCCGTGCTCGTCGAGCTGTGTAGAAGAACCGAAACGTACAGTGAGTCGATGACGATGACGACAACGCCTACGCAAGAGGGGGAGCAGAGGCGTACCAAAATATTGTGGCTTTTGATATCGCGGTGGATGACCTTCTGCTGGTGGAGATATCGGCCGCCTCGGGCGATGTCCAGCGCGATCGAGGTGAGGCGAGGCTCGTCGCCCAGCAGGCCACCCTGCTGTTGGCGCAGATGATCAAACAGGCTCCCGCCGGCCATGAACTCGGTCACGATACACCGCGGCTTGGTGCACACTCCGATCATCTTCACCACATTGACGTGGTCCAGCTTACTGTTATTGTTGGAGGTCGTAGGTTAGTTGTACCTGTCAGCCGAAGAGACGAACAGTGGTGGTGCGATAGTGGTAGCGTACTTGAGCAAGCGGACTTCCTGCTTGAAGTGCTTGAGTTCGTTCTCGTCGTCTCGTCGGGCCTCCTTGCGCAGCTTCTTCACTGCGCACGGGACGCCTCGCAGGGTGGCCCGGAGCACCTTGGCGAAGCTGCCGCGACCGACCTCCTCGGCGAGTTCGAGCTCCTCGTAGTCGATAAGGTGGGCCTTGAGCGGAAGCCGCACGGTCGAGGCCATCCACACGTCGCCCGACAGCGTGGCCGCGCCCTTGCCGCCCACCACGACCAGCATCGAGCCCAGCCGCGTGAGCGTGTGGCTGCTCAGCCCGAGCACGCCCTCGTTGTTCTCCTTCATGCGGGTCCATCGCTTGGTGTCGACATCGAACGACCAGCAGTCGTGGACCACGCCGCTCGCGGCCCTGCCGCCGACGATGAACACGGCTGCTCCCGCGCGAGCCGAGGCGTGGCTGTGGCGTGCCGGCGGGCAGAAGCCGGGTTGCGGGATGACCGCCGACCAGACTCGGGCTTCCAGGTCGAGCACATGCGTGTCGCTGAACGTGTGCTTCAGGCTGGTACCGCCAAACACAACCAAACTCGAACCAACTGTCGGCATAGGAATGAAAGGAATGCGAGTTAGCCCAAGATAACGGCTTTTTGGGCGGTGCAACTGGGATCGGGCGCGTACCGATCGTGGCAGTGTGGAAGCCACGAGGAGACGGAGGGACGCCCTGCGTGGGCCTCGTAGACCAGGTCATGCGCTCTGTGAAAGGATTCAGAATGAGCTGATATGATCAGCAAACACCCAGCCACGTGTGGTGGGCGGTACCGATGTCGAAGGCATAGAGGTCGTTGCTCCACTGCTTGCCGTTGTGCCCGCCAAAGAGAAGCAGATCGTTGCCGTATCGGGCCAACGCATGGCCAACCCGCACAAAGGGCGCCTTGCCCTCGATCTCCTCGCCCGCCGCAGCGTCAAACCGACAGATCGACCACCGCACCTCACCTGCGAACAAGAGAATTCGAAGCGCGCAGTGTCAATACGCATTTCCTATGGGGCTGGCAGCAATACGTAAGCCACCCCAAAGCAGAAACGTACTATCGCTTTCCAGGTCAAGTCGGTAGATGTTGGACGAGAGGCCATTCTGGTCGTACCCGCCCACCAGGTAGAGGGTGCGGCCGACGCGGCACGCGGCGTGGCCAAAGAGGCACGCCGGCGCGGGACCGGTGGCGCGCGGCAGGGACCACTCCATGGTTGCGGTGTCGAGCAGACGCACGGCAGCTGTGCCCCGGCCGGTCGCGTCCTTCCCGCCGACCACCACGAGCGTGGTCGAGTCGCCTAGCGCGGTGGCGGTGTGCGAGAAGAAGGGCAACAGCAGCCCCTCGGCCTCGGCACCGCTCACAGCGCTGCTGCAGCACTGCCGCCGCTTCCAGTCGAGACACTCTGTGCGAACCCCGCAAGAAAACTTGTCAGCAGCGCACCACCACACACACACACGCACACACCACACACGATGACGTGTCGCATTACCCTTGCCGAGAACCTCTCGGTCGGCGAGGTGGCGTTCAAATCGGACGAGGCCGCGCTTGACGTGCTTGGTGGTCCACAGCTTGGAGATCTCGCGGCGCACACGGCCCTTCGTCTCTTCCCACTTCGCCGCTGTCGACTTACGCGCTCCGCCATCGCCGTTCTTCTTCGTGTTCTGGCTGCCATCGTCGTTCCTCTTCTGTTCGCTCTTCTTCCGTTCGTTCTTCTTGCTCAGTTCCTTCTCCCTCTCTCGCCTCATCTTGGCGTTCCTCCGCTTCCTCCGCTCCTTCTTCATCTCGTTCGAACGTCGGAGCACCTCGCCCACGTACTCACTTCCCACCTGCACCTCCTCTTCCTCCAGCACTTCCGCCTCCACTTCCCCTTCATCACCTTCGACGTTGGCCTGCGTAGTCTGTACAATCGGCTCCGCGGCTGCGCTCACCGCGTCGCTCTCGGACGAAGCTGAAGAGCCCAAGGCCGACGTGGAGGTGGTGGAGGTGGGCACCGCTGCCGTTGAGTCGCTGCTCGATGTTGATGTTGATGATGAGCATCTCGTAGAACGACGTTGGCTACCGTGGCCGGCGGCGGCATTACGGCGTCGCCTGCGCGCCTCCTCGAGCCAGGCCTCCTCTACGGCGTGCTTGAGGCGCTGGCCCTGGGCCAGGTCGGTGAAGTGGGCCACCTTCATGTCGAAGGGCCACTGGGTGGGGTCCACCTTGGCCCACTTGCCCCGCCTCCGCCTCGTTCGCTTCTTCTTCCTCTCCTCCTCTTCCATGAGCGAGCCCCAGTCCTGGGTAGTAGTATTACCTTGGCGTTGATCGCTGCTCTGCAGATGCTGCTGGTGGCCTCTTCGTCGTCGCGGGCCTCGACGTCGGCGGCCGCCCAGGAGCGATGCGAACGATGGCCGTTCGGTGACAGCGGCCGCGGCGGCTGAGAGAGCATCGATGAGCGTCTCGAAGTGGGCCACCTTGCGCGAGAGAGGAAGGTCCCACCATTCCACGGCAGACGCCTCCTGTTGCTGCGCCCTCGGTGTTCCAATCTTTCCCATCTCGTTGGGGGGGGGGCGTGTTTGCAAAGGCAGGGCCACTACTCGAAGTTTAGATTGCTCTTGAGCTTTGTGGAGTTTTGTGCTGTAGGAGGGAGTTGCTTCATGTTGCCAAGCGGTAGTACCACACGGTCTTGAAGTGAAGATGAGCCTCATTCACTGAATTGGACAAAACAAAAGGTTTTTCCTGCAGCAGCCAGGAGCACTCTTGGCTGCTGCAGGAAAAGTTGTGTGGTCCCTATGTGGGTGCTTTGGCTGCCAGCAGGGAATGGACATTGCAATGGCCCCAAGTCACCTTTCTATCCTTCATCAGCTGACACACTCACAATGGTGGACTGAGAATTGGAAGAGGAAAGTCTGGCAGAAAAACAGGCAAGCGTTGTTTGTACAAAGCGTGGTGTGGGTACAGCACTCTCCACTCTGACGATGATCAGTGAGGGAGTACAAGCAGAAGACCAAGTGGGTAACTGTTTAGGCCCTGTCACGGTACTTCTCAGCAAAGTTGAGCACGGCCATCACCTGCAAGCAGACAAAAGAGAAACCAAGAATGTAAGGACGCTCAAGTCGCTGCAGTGCACCCAGCAAGGATGACGCACCTTGTAGTCGGACTTGTGCTCGCCAGCGCCAATGCCGATGGCGCCCCAGCGGGGGTCGAGGAGCACGCGGCGGTAGGTGCGTGACTGGTCGCCATCGCCGATGAGGAAGGAGAACACCATCGCTCGACCGTTGCGTCCACCGTAGCCACACACCTCGGCCGAGTTACCAGTCACGTAGCCGCGATCGTCCATGAGGTCCAGCGACGTGGGCAGCTCCTTGCCGTCGGCCGTCACATTGCCCACAGTCCTGGGGCGTGGCATGTGATCAGGAATGTGCAATGCCGATTCATTCAATGGCTGAGTAAGAGTGTGGATGGGGGATGGTGGGCGGGAGTGAGAGGTACCCGCTGGCTCCCTGCGTGGCGACAGCGTCGCGCGCGGCGAGGGACATGCCGTAGGAGGGCACCACCTCGGACAAGGTGTTGGCCGGTTGGCTGCGCAGGAAGGCGATGGCAGCCTCGCACGCCGCCTTGCCCTCACGCGTCCGCGTGAACGTCTCATTGTCCACCTTCAGAGTCGTTCCATCCGCCTCATACATCGGCAAACGCTCCTACAGCAAATATGATAAATCAATCAATTGACAAAATAAAATAGTGATTATATGAAATTCAACGAGCGTTAGGGAGGGAGAGGGGGGGGGAAGCTGTCGCACCTGTTCGAGAAGGGTGGCGTAGGCGGGCGGGTCGCGGCGCAGGGCCTGGACTTCTTTGAGGAGCTCGCTCTCGAGCGGGGTGAAGAGGAGCTGCACTGGCGTAGCGGGCTGAGCGGCCATTTTGTTGATCGAGAGAGAGTTCAAATGCGCTAATCGACTCGCGTTCGTGTGAGTGTCAAGGGCGAGCTGCGCGACCCACTACTTTGGTGGAGTTGGTTCTCGTCGCCTCACTGCCGCAGACCACTGCTACGGGCCTGCGGGCTCTTCATTGGCTGCCCTTTCCTGCCCTTTCAAGAATGTG
>NW_004457471.1:0-7142 GCF_000313135.1 Acanthamoeba castellanii str. Neff
GAGGCGTTGAGCGAGAGGCTGCCTGAGTGTGTCAAAAACGCCAGAGTCCACGATCAGCGTGGCGTTGCCTGCCACGGCCAGTTTACCGGTAGACAGCAGAGCCGCCGTTTCCACGAGCACGTAAGCCGCACGCAGCTCACCTGAACTCACACGCAAAAGTGCCCAGTTTAGATAACTTCTTACCCCCCTCTCTTCCCGCTTTCGTTCTTATTCGTTCTTCTTCCTCCCTTGTGGGGTAGTAATCGGACCTTTGTTGAGAAGTCGGCCGGAGTTGACCAGGACCGCGGCAACCTGCACGGGGGCGCTGCCTGAGGCGATGGTGACGTCCGCTTGCTGCGAAGACCCACCGATGGTGGCCACGTCGTCGGGTCCGGGGAGGCCGCCGGCGCACCCGGTCCACGTGCTGTTGAGATGCCAGTCGCCGCCGGCCGCCACGCTCTGGCAGCTGAGCGCGCACGTCAGCCAGGGAGCAACCACCGCCACCAGAAGAAGCACACAACAAGCCAGCTGCAGTCGTTGGTGTCGAGCCATCATGGCTTCAGTGTTCGGCACGCGAGTGTGTTGGTCGTTTGTTGCTCGCTGCGGGTCCGGTGGGTTTGGCTACGGCCGCGCCTCGCGTGGTTGGGCTGCCGTGTCGGTCTGCGCTACGGTGGCGGAGGTGTATCACCATCCGGTGGTTGCGCGTACGGAGTTCGTCCCGCTCTCGCGTGGTTGGCTCGTCTTAGTGCTGCGTGGTTCGCATAAGTCATAAATTGGGAGATTGCAACAATAGCGACCAATCCAATCCAGCGGGCGATATTAAAAAATACCCAATCAATAATCTAATAAAATAAACTAACTTGTCGCTGAACACTTGCGCTCACCCACGAATCAGTTGTGTCTCGCCTTCTTGTTGTAGGATGAAGTCCACCGCCTCTGTGGACCCCATCGAGGTCAGTTGTAATCAGTCGTGGCCGCTCTCTCGCAGCAGACTCGTACCGGTGATGGAGGGGCAGACGTGGGTGGCGGGATGACGCGGGTCATTGTCGCCGGGACCCTGAAAGCAGCCAGTGCGCACCAGAATCGAAGTCCAGCCCATCCCGTTCGCTCCCTTGATGTCTGCAACACCCATGCGCCCACCACAAGTCTGGGCTAAGTTGTCTCCTCTAGGCAGCGCCATCGTGCGATGTCGCGTGGGTGTCTGGGTGGTACCGGAGAGGGGGTTGTCCCCCACGGCATAGAATCGCTGAGGCGGCGTAGTGTGGCCCTGCTGCGTGGCCAGCTCGGTGATCAGCTGGATGGCGTACTCGTAGGTCGTGCGATGCGGCTTTCCAAACAACACGCTCTGCAGCTCCTTCCCACTCACACTCTGTGCCATCTCACATTATGTGGATTGAGTGACTACACCACAAACCGCAACAGCATATGCCAACCAACCCTGGTATGTGGGACCTTGTAGAGCGCAGCGAGGCACACGTGGAATGCGCCGTTGGTGAATCGAGGCATGTGGAATTGGTCCGCGTACATCAGGTCGGGGTTGGCCAAGTACACGGGCAGATGTCCCTCTTCGTCCTGTCCATGTTCGCTCAGATCAGAGCGGGCCTCTTCAGAAGAGATTGCCTCGAGCATGCCGGCCGCACCTTCGATTCTCCCCTGTGCGTGGTATCGAACGGTTTGCCGCGGGTCGTTATCAGGTCCACACAAATCTGAAGCGCTTCGCCCCAATCCTCAGGGTCCTGGAACACGTGTGCGCACGCACGTCTCAATGCGGCCGTCGAGTCCAATGTCGGTGATGGCAGGGGCGTACGTCGAGGATGAAGATGGCGTCAAAGCTCTCCTCCTCCTCCTTCTTCCCTGCTGGGCTCAGGCCTTCCTCCTCCGCTCCTCCAGGAGCGTCGTAGGTCTTGGATGGATAGAGGTACGGGTGTCGGCGGGCAAACTCCTGTATAGTCGTGTAGCACTTGAACCCATAGCTAGGCTTGTGTGTGCGGTTGCGCGTGTGTCGTGTGTCGTGCGGTCAGACGTCTACGATCTTGCACACTCACAACAGGAAGGGGGCTCACCTGGTCATGACGGAGGCTGCCGCCGAGGCGGACGAGGCGACGACCAGGACCAGCCGGTCGGCGAAGCGCGGGAGCAGGCCGCGCAGCGGGGTGTGGGACTGGACCAGGCGTGCGGGCGAGATGGCGTCCCAGCCAAGGGCCTGGCGGTAGCGTGCGGCCTTGGCCTCCTCCGACTCGCCCCCTGAATTGGTAACGAAGATGAACGGCACCCGGGCCGCCTCCCGCTCGAGCGCCTCGCGTGCTCCGGGGATCGGCACGTAGCCCTTGTGCAGCACGCCGTCCACGTCCAGCACCACCGCTGCACTAAGCCGGGCCTTCATTCGTTCTAACAATTTGTGAATCGATGAAGTAGAGTTCGCTGTATTTCTTCGAACACCCCACAAAACCGAAAGGGAACAATACACCGCCCCAGACCGCAGGCAGTCGTGTGCACGCCCCCACTTCACAACACACAGAGCAAGATGAGAAGAGCATCAGCGCAAGCCTGGCTCGCTTCTGCACGATCTCAACCACCACCGCTTTCCCAAATTTCCACTCGAATCGGCGCACAATCTGCTGCAACGATCCTCACCGGCGCCGCCGGGTCGTCCATCCGCTCAGCCAGCCTTCTGAGCACTGTAGCCACTGCCACCAGACCCAATTTGCATACGCCCTTCACCACCACTGCTGCCTCGGCCACTCTGTACGCCCGACCACTCCGATCTTTGCCTTTTATTTAATCGCTCCCCACACACAAATCTCATCTCTGCTGCGCTCGCGCAGTCGCCGCTTGGGGCTGAATGGGCTCGCGCAGCCGCTGCGGGCGGGCCTCAGGTCCAAGCTGTCAGGCGGCCGACGCAGCTACTCCACCGAGGTCCCGGCCGCGGCCGAGTCGGCCAAGGGTACGCTTCTGCGCTGTATCGCATATGTGTGCACATCAGTGGCCTGGTCGGGCTCTTAACCCTTTGTCCCTTGCAGTGGCAGAGACGCCAGCGTCCCTGGACGCCCTGCGCGCCGAGTTCTATGAGTTCCAGAAGCGGACCCTCAACTGGAACGTACGTGCACACCATAATCATTATCAAGAGCGATCTTGAATTCACACAAGGTCTAACGATCCAACCAATGATGATGGCGATGGTGATGGTGATGACGGTGATGCAGATCGGAGGCGTGCAGGTGCCCAAGGCGGTGCTGTGGTTGGTGTTCTTCCAGTTCCTGGGTCTGGCCCCGTACAGCTTCGCGCTCGAGCGCAACGAATCTGTGGTCTTCGTCCGCGAGTACATGGAGAAGGTGCAGAGCATGGCCGAAAGCTCGGTCTTGCCCCTGGGCGACGATCACAACCAGCACATGCCCAGTTTCACCCGCGGCTTGACAGGCTGGGAGCGCACCGCCCTGCACAGCGTGGCTTCCGTGGCCACACTCTCGGTGATCGCGTTCCTGTACGTACACTCTCTGGGTCGCCATGGTTCCACGCTGACTCACAGATTGCGCTCGTATGCTGTGTGTGCTGTGTTGCTGTGTGTACAGTTGGGCGAGGAGACGCACGAGGCGAAGCTTCAACTCGTTTATTCTCTCGCGTGCCTTGGGCGAGCCTACGGGCACTTACCCCATCACCATGGAGAACGTGGTGCGCAAGGGCGACGCGCTCAAGATTAAGGGCGAGGGCCTCAAGAGCGTCAGAAGCGATGTCGTCCGCCTGGCCGGCCTCAAAGCCGTGCAGGCCTCCGTCGGGCTGCTGCTCGCCTCGACCGCCTCCTCCTACGCATTCACCACCTGGGTGGGTGGTACGATACCTCACACACACACACACACCACACACACACACACACACACGACACACACGCTAGACGCATGTGGCTGACCTCGATGACCGTCGTTGGGCACACTTGTAGGCAAGGTAAGGGATGGGGTGATTAGGTTCCGCCGCAGCGACGTGCTGCAGGGCGAGGCGGCGCTCTCCCTGGTCCTGCTGTTCAACTTCCTCGTCAGCTGGGCCGTGCTGGTCTACCAGCCCTACACCATCTTCCCCTTCGTCATCAGCAACATGCTGGTGCCGCGCCTCCCCTTCGCAGACCGCAAGTGCAAGCTCATCACCTCGCCCGTACGTAACACACGACACGACACACGACACACGACACGACACGCGTATGGTGCGAACGTCTCAAACCAAATCTTGTGGGATTGCGACAGAAGAAGGAGAAGCCGGTCGTGACCGAGCACAAGGCAGTGGTGGAGGTGGACGGCGGCAAGGAGTTCATCACCGTGACCGAGAAGAAGTCCGGGTCCAGCTACAGCCGGACCGAGAAGCGCGTGTTCGTTCCCGACGACGCCGACGCTCATGCCCGGCAGTTCCTGGGGCGCAAGCGGCGCGAGGACAGCACGACCAACGCAAACACGGCCGACGCCTGAACGCACCACTTCTTCACTCGAGCCAAGTTCCACGCTCCTCGCCACTATGCGTCGCGTTGTTGTTTGTACATACCCCTTGAAGAAGAAGAAGAAGAAGCTTCAGTTGTTCACTCTCACCACAAGAAGTTGAGCGGAACCCCTCCACGGTGTGGTTGTCGGGCTTCATAGAAATGCTGGGAACGAACCACACGCAAGGGGGCAGTATTGCAATACAATAGAGTAGTAGCCCCACACCACACCACACAGAGCAAGATGAGAAGAGCATCAGCACAAGCCTGGCTCGCTTCTGCACGTTCTCAACCACCGCCGCTTTCCCAAATTCACACGCGAATTGGCGCACGATCAGCGATCCTCACCTGTGCCGGGTCGTCCATCCGCTCGGCCAGCCTTCTGCGCACTGCCACCAGACCCACGCTCCACGCTGCCTTCACCACCACTGCTGCCTCGACCACCCTGTACGCCCACTCACATCTTTGCCTTTATTTTTATTTTTATCTTTTTCTCTCCGCACCAAATAAAAACAAAACATTTGCTCATCCCTGCTCTCGCTCGTGTCACCTTTGTGCACAGTCGCCGCCTGGGGCTGAGCGGGCTCGCCCAGCCGCTGAGGGCGGGCCTCCGGTCCAAGACGCTGCCAGGCGGCCGACGTCGCTACTCCACCGAGGCCCCAGCCGCACCCGAGACTGCCAAGGGTTCGCTTGTCTCACTCCATCCACCACAACCACACACGCACACGCACACGCACACACGCACACACGCACACACGCACACACACAACGTGGCCTGACCAGACTCTGACCCCAATTGCCCATGATGTAGTGGCGGAGACGCCAGCGTCCCTGGAAGCGCTGCGCGCCGAGTTCTACAAGTTCGAGAGGAAAGGCCTCAACTGGAAAGTACGTGCACACATCTTTAATTTAACAAAGATGCGAGAGTCAGCACCGGCCCCTGGCTTGTCAACCAACTGACCACGATGGTGGCGATGATGATGGTGATGATGGTGATGCAGATCGGAGGCGTGCAGGTGCCCGAGGCGGTGCTGTGGTTGATGTTCTTCCAGTTCATGGGCACGCCCTTATACAGCGGCTGGCTCGAGCGCAACTCATCGATCAAGTTCGTCCGCCAGTACGTGGAGAGGCTGGAGAGCATGGGCTTGCCCCGGGGCGACGACGACAACCCGCCGCCGGTACAGTCTGACTGCTCCACCTGGTTCACCACTTCTACACTACTTCTGTTGGTGAATGACACACACACACACACACACACTCACACACACACGCAGAGCGTGCCCGGTTTCACCCGCAACCTGACAGACTGGGAGCGCACCGCCAAACACAGTGCGGCCTTCGTTGCCTCCCTCTCGGTGATCGCGTTCCTGTACGTCCATCCCTCTCTGGACCCTCATGCCACGATCCCGCTCACGTGGGCTTACACGTTGCGTTCGTGTGTGTCGTGCGTGTCGTGCGTGTCGCGTGTTAACAGCTGGGCGAGGCGACGCACGAGAGACAACTTCAACGACTTCGTCCTCTCGCGCGCCATGGGTGAGTGGCCCGGGACCTATACTGTCACCATGAAGGACGTGGTGCGCAAGGGCGACACGCTCAAGATCAAGGACAAGGGCCTCAAGAGCGTCAGGAGAGATGTCGGCCGTCGTGCCGGCTTCAAAGCCGTGCAGGCCTCCGTCGGGCTGCTGCTCGCCTCGACCGCCTCCTCCTACGCATTCACCACCTGGGTGGATGGTACGACAACACACACACACACACACACACACACTTGAAGCATGTAGCTGACCTTCGTCGGGTACACACAGCCAAGATGAAGGATGGGGTTATCAGGTTCCGCCGCAGCGACGTGCGGCAGGGCGAGGCGGCGCTCACCCTGATCCTGCTGTTCAACTTCCTCGTCAGCTGGGCCGTGCTGGTCTACCAGCCCTACACCATCTTCCCCTTCGTCATCAGCAACGTTCTCATGTCATACCTCCGCTTCACGGACAGCACGTACAAGCATGTCACCCTGCCCGTACGTACTCCGCCAAGACCACCACACACACATGTACGAGGTCGCGTGTTCAACTCAAACCTAATGTTGTGTGCTGGCGACAGAGCAAGGAGACGCCGGTTGTGACCGAGCACAAGGCGGTGGAGGAGGTGGACGGTGGCAAGGAGTTCATCACCGTGACCGAGAAGAAGTCCGGGTCGGGCTACACCAGGACCGAGACGCGCGTGTTCGTTCCCGACGCCGCCGAAGCCGGCGGCAACGCCCAGCGCACGCTGGACACCACGACAAAGACCGACGCCTGAACGCACCATCCTGCATAGCTCTCTTTTTATTTCTACCATTCGCGCAATCACAAGCCAAGTTCCAGTCTCCTCACCGTGTGCGTCGCGTCGTCGTGTGTCGTGTCATGAGCGTGTGTGTTATGTACAGACCTCGAAGAAGACGAAGACGAAGTTCAGTCCTTGAGCTTGGGGCACTCCTCGTCGACCAGGTCGGCGACGTGCGCGAGATCCTCCTCCTCGGGGTCATCAGCGAGCTGGTTCTTGAGGTCGCCGGCCTTGTAGGGCAGCACGACGGCGATGATCCGCTCGGCGTAGTGGAGGGCGACGGCCATCCCCACCACCAGCACGACGACCACCGGCCACAGGAGCATGTGGTCGATGAGGTTCTGCAGCAGCGCAAAGTAGGCGTCGATCAGCCGCACCAGCCAGGTGC
>NW_004457471.1:7523-11218 GCF_000313135.1 Acanthamoeba castellanii str. Neff
CGGACGTAGTTGATGTCGCGGCCGTAGTCGCGGGGCGGGACCGGGTCGACGTGGTACTGGGGCGGCGGTGGGAACTGCGCCGGATCGGCGAAGGCACCGCCCGAAGGTGGGTTGGGGAGCTCCTCGCGCGGCATCATCATCAGCACCGGCACATCGATCTGGATCTGCATCTCGTCGGACGACGAGGCCTGGTCGCCGACCTGGGACCTACGGCGGTCGATCGGCGCGGGCATGTTGATGGCGGTGTCGGAGGAGGAGGCCTCCTCGCTGTTCCAGCCCATGTCACTTGCCTCCGATGAAGGTGCGCCCGACCAGGCGTCCTCCGGGCTCATCACGAGCCAGCCCGCCGGCACGTCCACTTTGATCGGCTGATCCTCCATCACCAGCGGCGGCTGCTGCTGTGGCAGTTCGACCTCCTCGATGATGAGGATGGCCACCTGCGGCTGGGAAGGCGGCAGGCCGTACACCGGCATCGGGTTGTCATAGTTCACTTCTTTGCCGTAGTCCATACCACCAGCGCCGGGGTACGCGCCACCGTCACCAGGGTATGCGCCTAGTCCCGGGTTACCTTCGTTCCACCACGGGTGCGGGGGCTCGGGCTGGGTCTGCTGGCCGCCCCACGGGCGATGGTGGTCGTCGTGGTGGTGATGCGGCCCATGAGCGCTGAGACCCGAGTGAAAAGCCAGGAAGAGGAACGCGGCGGCGACCATCAGGCCCACGACGGTGTTGAAGACGCACCGGCGCTTCTTCTCGGGCTTCGAGTCGGCGGGCTTGTCTTCGTCGGTGGCCTTGACGGAACGCAGCACGATCGACGGACTGACATTGTCGGGAGAGCCGATGAGGAGGTCGGAGAGGAACATCTCGATCTCCTGCTTGCGTCCGATGGGCACGTAGGCCGGGGCCGCACTGGGCTTCTTCCTGACCACCCGCCCCTTCTCCATCCTCTCGGAGGCGGCCACAGCCCCGCGGTTGGGCATCATGAACCGGTAGTCCCAGTCCTTACCCGCCCCGGTCCTGCGCTGGAGGGCGATGGCCTCGACCTGGCTCTCGACCATCGAGCGCAGGGTGGTCAGGTCCACATCCACCTCGGAGGGCAGCCTCACCAAGCCCAGCGCCACGTCCGTCCTTCCTTCCCAATGAACGACGATAAAGTCGGACTCATCCATCATCAATCTCTTACCTAACCAATCTTATCTATCTCTCTACTGTTCTGCCTATCCCTTGTCTTTGTCTGTCAGTGGAAGGTGGTGGTCCTTCTTATCTGGCTTCGTGTGGACGAGAAAGGAAAGTCCGATTTAGGTAGGTGTGAGGTAAAAGGAAAAAGGAAATTTCGTGGTGTTCACCCAACAGCCGCCAAGGCGGGATAAAAGGGGGTTGGCATCGGAGAAGACCGCTCTGTGTGAGATCGCTTGACCCACCAGAAGAAAAAACAGAAGGCGACGAGCCGCTCTCTACAGGTTCGCGACCCCCTCGAATCATCTTCTCTGCTGCGAGGCTGGGTGAAACGAAAAAGTGGAATCGGAGCAGAAGAGGATAGAATCGAGATTAGTTTTTCGAACCACTTCAAGGTGGATTATTGATCTTTGTTTGTTGATGCTCTCCTTTGTTTCTGTCTATCTCTCGCTACCTATCTACCTCTACCTCGGGCGGGTGCAGGATTATGAAGCTTCTCGGACTTCTTATGGTCGCCCTCTTCGTGGTGGCGGCGAGCGGGAAGCAGTGCGCGACGTTCGACCGGCTGATGGACTACGACCCCACCGCCCCCCTTCCCCCGGGATACAGCGAAACCGGTATTCCAGGCGTCATCCTCAACGAACACAACAAGGTGGTGCGAATCGACAGCGAGCCCGGCCAGCGTACGCACTGCACTCACCTCGCATGGGGGGGGGGTTAATCTAAATGTACCCCCCTTCGCTTTCTTCTTCTATGTTCTCATCTTTCTCGTTCTGCTCTCGTTGTACCTGCAGCCGCCAACTTTGCCCATCTTCAGGGCGTGTCCAACTCCTACTATGGCTCGCCTCTGTGCGTGCTCATCATTGACTGCGGAGCCGCTAACGCTGGTGCCCCGCCCAGCCCTGCCGTCCATTCTTTTCTCTTCTCTTTCTTCTTCTTCTTCTTCCTTCAACACTGACTTCCTCCACCTTGGCACGTTGGTGACGCTCCCTGCCTATCGTCCCCATCCCAGAGCACATCACTGCCGCGGTGACCAACGTCAACAGGAACGACACCCCGGTCCAGTTCAACCTGGAGGCCCTCTGCTCGCAGGACGGCCTTTTCTTTGGTACTCTATTGAGCCTTCCTGCTTCAAAATAACAAGAGCGTGGCCTCACTCCTCTCCTTCCATGAACAGGCTGCGTCGACACCTCGTTCGTGCCCGCCAGCGGTTGGGCTATGGACGAGAACGTCGTCGTTGGCGAGTTCGGCGATGAGCTCGAGATCAGCTACTCGCCTGCTCAGCCCATCGACGGTGTCTTCGTCGACTTCCGATACTCTGGTTCGCTTAAAGACCTGCTTGGCTCCTTCTTGGTGAGTGAGGCTTTGTTGTTTCTTACAAAGAGGGGGGGACAGTATGGCTGAGCTGCAAGGAGCACAAGGAGTGGACCTTCGAGACCATCAGCGACCTCATGCTCAAGGACGCCATCGCCAGGAACGTGAAGAAGCTGAATAAGCTCAAGGAGAAGATCGCCCTGCTTCAGGTACCCCTCATTGATGTCGGCCATGGCATCAACTTTGATAGCACTCACACCACCACACCACATAGAACATTCTCTTCGAAAGCACCGAGCATTCGTGCGAGAGCATCTCGAACGTCGTGAACCTCGCTCCGGCTGCCCTCCACTCCTTCCAGTTCCTCGATGAATGCATCATCGACAGAAACTCGCAAGTACGTTCCACCACACGACTGTACCCTCACAGCGCCCACCAGCAAAGCCGAGTGAAGGATGTTAACATGTTCTCCCAAACACTGAACTGACCATGACGTGAACTACCCACCAGGCTGCGGACTTCCTGACCAGGGTGAACCAAGCCTAAAGCAAGGAGGTCAAAGACAACTATCTATACTGGAATGGGAAGGGTGGAGAGGGGATCAGTGCCGGGTGGATGATTGATTGAACATCGATTGTTTGGCACAGCCGCGAATGAAGTGTTGGGTCGTTTATCTGAGGTCTCGTCACGTTGTGTTCTCCACCAGCCAGACCAAGAGAAAACAAAAGATAACTTGTGAGAGAAATAGGAAATAGAAGATGGATAGAGATGGTGGCGATGAGGCGTATCGGGAGGAAGTCACCCCAACCTCTTTCGAACAGGGCAAGGTTGAGCGCACGATCGTTCACATTTTGAGGCGCGCCTTGGCAGACTCTCCTGTGCCAGCATCGTCGCATCGATTGCCCTTCCAGGATTACGTGGATGAGACGCCAACCGATGGCCGATCATTGGAAGATGAGGACGACCCTTCCGATGATTTCGAAGACTACAATGAGGATGGAGTGGGGCTCTGTCGCCTGCAGCACGCGTCCTACGCAGGCCGTGGCCTGCGCGGTCTCCCCGGCGGCTACTCGTCGCTTGACGCATCGCGGCCCTGGCTCTGCTACTGGATCCTCAATGCCCTCGATCTGCTCAACGCTCTGCCCGCCCCCTCCACCCTCTCAACAACATCCAAGCCTCCCACAAAACGAGCCGCTTCTTCATCTTCC
>NW_004457471.1:15024-18583 GCF_000313135.1 Acanthamoeba castellanii str. Neff
CTTGCACACCGCATGCTCTCGCGTTCGGTTGTGTGGGGAGGCAATGCGCGGAAGAAGACACCGCTTCGTGCAGAGCTCGAGACGAACGCGGCTGTGGCGATGACGCTGCGGTGATGAGAAATACGTAGAAAGGACAAAGAAAACAAAGATTAAAAGTTGAGCCTGATCTACAGCAGAGCACGAGGTGGGAATGGGAGCAAAGGAAAAGAAGCTGGTGAGCCCCCCCCCCCGCTTCCACGTATGAACTTGTAAGCATTTGTACAAGGATTATTAAATTCGACTTACAAATTGTGATGTGGAATGGAAGGTGGTGGCGTTGGTGGCGGCCATGGCCGGTGGCGCGGCACTCTTCATCGTGCCAACCATGCGAGCACAGCAGCAGGCCAGAGACTCACGGCGTGGGCCAGCACCACGAAGCGCACCTCCACCTTCACGAAACACCCCCAACCAGTGATCACTGGATGAGGGTGGTGACGATGGCGACAGATCTGGAAAAAAACGCGTGCACACTCCAGGCCGTGCTGTGCTGGCAACTCGCCTCCACAGCTGCGGCCGTTGTGTGATCGATCGACAGCGCTGAGATGTTTATTTCTTGAATACGAAGAAAAAATTGGCTGGCGGCCAACGCACGAACATAACGCGCAAACAACATCGAGATAGATGGAAGGAGAAGATAGGAAGTCCAATATTGTGAAGGCCACGCCCGGCGAAGAGGGTGAGGACGCTGTGATTTCAGTCAAATTGGCTCCCCAGGACGGCTCAGTACGTTCACTATCGAAGTGATGATATAATCCCCCCCCCCCCCAATTTACTGATACAGATCTCGTGCAACAGGGAGTTGTGGAAATCCGAGCAAAGGGAAAGACGAAGATCAAGCGACTGGTGGATGCTTGGGCGAAGCAGAAGAGCATCAATCCGCAATCTGTGCGGCTTCTTGGCCCGGAGGGACAGCGTCTCAATCTTGAAAGCACTCTGAACGAAGCCAACATCAATGACGGTGTACGTGCTCTGCTCCAGCCTCGCGCCACATCTCGCCCTGGGATCTGTCATTCTTCTCTTTCTTACCATCTCTCCTTCTCTACTCTTGCGCTCACAGGACCAGATCGACGTCATGCTTCTGCAGACAGGAGGCGCCAGAGAGTGACCCTACAGCACACAACAAGCACCATCGTGTTGCATCATCGTTCCCTTCTTGGCTTGTGCTATGTATATGCCCTCCTCTCTCTTTTCTTTACAACACAGAACCGTGTTTCGCTTTACTCTCGAGGAGCTCGTGGTGCCCTGTCTGTTGATGTTGTTGGTTGTTGGAGGTAATTACAAAACGTATCTGCTGAGATCCGTCTTGAGGAGGAGCTCGCTGAGGTGCTTCCTGACCTCGGCCACGTCGATGGTGACCTTGCCCGGCGTGCACTCGTAGCTGACCTCCTCCAGGATCCGCTCCATGACGGTGTGGAGGCGACGCGCGCCGATGTTCTCCACCGTCTCGTTGACCTCGGCCGTGAGCTTGGTGATCTCGTGGATGGCGTCGTCGGTGAAGTCGAGCTCCACGCCCTCGGTCAGCAACAGGGCCTTGGCCTGGTCGATCTGGTTGAACTTGGTCTCGGTCAAGATGCGATAGTAGTCGCCCTTCTTGAGCGGCTTCAGCTGCACGCGGATGGGCAGACGGCCCTGCAGCTCAGCGAGCAGGTCGGATGGCTTGCACGAGTGGAAGGCGCCCGAGGCGACGAAGAGGATCTTGGAGGTGTCGACGTTGCCGTACTTGGTGCTGATGGTGGTGCCCTCGATGAGCGGCAGCAGGTCCCGCTGCACGCCCTCGGACGAGGCGTCGGCGCCGTACGAGTTCTTGTCCTTGCAGATCTTGTCGATCTCGTCGATGAAGACGATACCGTTGCTCTGCACGGCCTCCAGCGCGTTCTTGACGATGGCGTCCTTGTTGATCAGCTTCTCCGCCTCCTGCTCCTCCAGGTAGGGCCTGCGTGCACGCATCATCGTCAACAACATCACAACCAATCGGCCACGGCCACGTTGTGTGTGTGTGTGTGTGTGTGTGCGTGTGTGTGCGTGTGTGTGCGCGCGTGTGTGTGACAGTACCGGCACTCGGCGATGGTCATCTTCCTCTTCTGCTTCTTAGCGCCGCCAAAGATCTTGTCGAGCTGCACGAAGACGCCCTGCGCGCCCATTTCCGAGCCGAACGGCATCTGGGTGGCGGGCGTCGACTGGGGCACCTCAAAATCGACCCGCTTCCCCTCGAGCTCGCCGTTCTGGAGCATCTTGCGGAACATGGTCTTGGTCCGCTCCTGCGCCTGTGCGCCGGCCAGAATATCGAGCAGCCGCTCCTCCACCTCCTGCTTGACCCGCTGCTTCTCCTGCTCCCGCGCCTTCATCGTGAAGTCGTGCACGGCGACGTCGACGAGGTCCCGAATGATCATGTCCACGTCGCGGCCGTGGAAACCCACCTCCGTGAACTTGGTGGCCTCCACCTTGATGAAGGGCGCCTGCGCCAGCTTCGCCAGCCGTCTCGCGATCTCAGTCTTGCCCACACCAGTAGGACCTGGCCATGAAGCAGCGAGACGACATTATGAGCAACAACTACGCACGCGAAGAGGGGGATGGCGCGGCGCGGCGCGGCACACACGGTGCATTGTGCAGGGTGCGCGTACCGATCATGAGGATATTTTTGGGGATGATCTCGGTGGCCAGCTCGGGCGAGAGCTGTCGGCGCCGCCAACGGTTCCTGAGTGCGATGGCCACAGCTTTCTTGGCCTCTGCTTGTCCGATGATGAATTTGTCCAGCTCATTGACAATCTCTGAAGGCAAGAGCGCTCGCTCCACTGAAAAGAGGCACCACAGGTTGCGTGTGAGAAAGGTGCCCCCTCTCATTGCAGCGCGCCAATCGGATTCGAAGCATTTCGCTGGATTGTACCTTCGGCAGGTGTTGCAGGAGCAGCAACTTCTTGCTGCTCCTCGTCCTTTCCTTCTTCCACTGGTGGCGGTGCCGCTTCTTCGCTCTTTACAGTGGCAGTGGTGGTATCGTTCTGAATATAAATCCGAGGATCGAGATGGGATGAGATGATCGCGCACTTTTCAAGCGGAGGTGTAATGACTGAGGTGATTGAGGTTGAGAAGAAATGGATAAAAAGAGGTGGAGCCCAGATGCGTTGGGGCGGTGGGACATCCTCTGCAGAGTGTGAAGGTGGAAACAAGGAGCGCGGATTAGGCGAGGAGCTTTACCTCGCTTGAGTAAAACCTCAATCGGTCGGCCTCCGTCCTTCCATTTCCATGAACCGAAGTAGAGGACAGGCAGAGGGCCTCCTCTCGCATCGATGATCGCAGTGCTCTGGCCGCAGCAGCCCGCTGCATGATGGGAATCGAGGAAGATGATGCCCCGACCACCGCTGCATTCAATCTTGCCGCCCTCTTCAGCATTGTTGTCGTTCACGTCCTATTCTCCTTGTCCTCAGATGCAACTGATGCAGACCTCTGCACCTCCAGATGATCCCTCTTCCTGGGCCGAGTTGTCTCTAATGTGTCAAAAAAGATGAGAGTACAACTCGTAACC
>NW_004457466.1:0-3391 GCF_000313135.1 Acanthamoeba castellanii str. Neff
CTTCTGGGACCTTCAATGGATGCAACGCTCCTTCTTCCTTTGCTTCAGCATCTGCTTCCTCCATCTCCAGCTCCTTGGCCTTTTCAAGGTACAGGCACATGACACAACACAACAACTTCACTTTGAGGCAGCACCAAAGCACAAAAAGGTTTTTTTTAACTTGTGCACACTCACACAACAGGTTCCACTTCTACAGCCATTACTTGCAGCCAGGCTACACCATTGTCCTGAGTACCTGCAGCACAGGCCAAGGTATTGTGTGTGTTGGTGTGTGGTGTTTGTAGGATGATTTTTCTCACTTGGTGTGTTTATTCAAATGACTCAGTATGACTTTGTGATCCAGCCCTTGGCTTGAAGTGGTGTTAGGAGAGAGAGAGGCACCTTCTTCTTGGCTTAGGTTCAAGATGAGCAAGGTGTGGTACTACATGCCTCTCAGGTGGAACAAGTGGAGCATGGCTTGGTGTGTCAGCTTGCCCATTGACCATGTGCATTGAAAGCTGCACATCTTCAATTGTTGAATGACTTGGAGGATTGAGGACTGCTGGCCTACTGACCTTTGATGAGGACTATGAGAGCAGCAGTGGCAGTGATGATGATGAGAGCAATGAGGACTTAGGCTTGGGCTGGCAGCATCAACAACAACCAGAGCAGTAGCAGTGATACCAGCACCAGTGAGGATGATGCTGGGAAGAACAGCAGTGGTGATGACTACTATCTCAAGCAACCAGTACACCATTTCTTTATTTTTATTACCATTCCTGTTTCTAATCTTGCAGAGATACAGAGAACACAAATATGATGAGGACCAGAGCGGCAGTGACAATGAGGACCAGAGTGGCGGCAATGATGAGGACCAGAGTGGTGGCAATGACAAGGAGCAGCAGCAACAACAAGGACCAGAGTGGCAGCAACAATGAGGACCAGAGTGGCAGTGATGATGAGGACCAGAGTGGTGGTGACTATGAGGATGATTGAGCAGTTTGGTTGCACACAGATGTTGAAACACGAGCGAGCAGGATTGGGGCGCCGTGGGCGCAGGCGGCACCGCGCTCCCCTCCCCATTGGCGCCAACCTACACTTTTGTTGTTATTAACCTTGTACTGGTGCTCCAACAAATAAAAGCCCAATCCCCTTTGGTGTAACAGTAGCTCATCCCAGTTGTAACAACTCCGATTGCTTCAGGCAAACAAGCTGTCCTCTTCTTTTTCTGGGGTTGTCTCTTTCTTCTTACACTCCCCATATAACCTCATAGCCCGCCCTCATGTCCCACGACCTTGGATCGACCTCTCTGATCTTACTACGCGTGCTGCTTTCCTATTCGTTCTTCTCGTCGCTCCTCGCTTTCGTTCTTCTCTTTTTCTCTTCCGGCGGAGTTGTTGTCATTGATGCCCAGACGCCACTGGGCTCCGCCCACCCCTTCGAGTGCTGGGGCACCGTCCCCTCCGGACGGCCCTCCAACTCCACCGCCTTCATCCAGCTGGCCCTGGGGAACCAACACATGTGCGGCCTGACCGTCGCCAACACCGTCCAGTGCTGGGGTCAAAACGACGCGGGCCAGCGGAACATTGACGCGCCGGGCCTCGAGTTCGCCTGGATCACGGCCGGGTCCAGCGTCTCCTGCGGCCTCTTCTTGCCCAACCGCACCGCCCGTTGCTATGGCTCCAACCTCAACAATCGCACGATCGTGCCCACCCACGCACCCTTAGCCGCGCTGGCCATGCGCCAGGACTTTGGCTGCGCAATGGAGCCCAACGGGGCCATCACCTGCTGGGGCAACAACGCCTACAACCAGGTCTCGGCCAGTCCCGGCGGCAGCGGGTTCACCCAGCTGGCCGTGGGCGCCGACCACGCCTGCGCCCTGGTCAGCGCCACGGGCGTCACTCAGTGCTGGGGCAGCGCAGACAAGGGCCAGACCACCCCGCCAGCCGGGGTGACCTTCAAGGCCCTGTGCTCCGGCGCGAGCTTCTCGTGCGGCCTCGACGTCTCGACTGGCTTCCCCCGGTGCTGGGGCTTCTCGGACTTCTACTCCGGCACACCCAACACGACCGGTTTCGCAACGATCGCGTGCGGCTCGTCGCACGTGTGCGGCGTCAAGATCTACGACGGCTCGACGCAGTGCTGGGGCAGCGTTCTGTCGGGTAATGCCAGGAACCCGCCGGCGCGCCACATTTACGCGCAGCTCTACGCGGCCAACGACTACTCGTGCGGTTTCTACGCACCCGAGGCGTCGGCACCCCCGGCATCGCCAATGGCCACTGTGCCGGCGTTGCCGGGGGTGTCGCCGCTGGCGGCCAACGCGAGTGCGAGCTTTGGCGAGTCGGAGCCCACCGTCGACCTCTCCGCGCCCACTGCGTCGTCGTCCGTCGCGGTCAGGTCGAGCCTGCAGCTGGTCCAGGTGGGCAACACCACAGTCCCAGGTTCGACGCTTTCTCCTCCTGTGTGTGTGTGTGTGTGTGTGTCATGCATGATGTAAATCGTGTGTGCCGTCGTGTACGTCACATATGCAACGTGTGTGTGTGTGTGTGCTGTGCGTGGGTGTCGTATGAGGCTCACACTGTTGTGTTCGGTGTGATGCAGATGCCATGTGGGTCGCCAGCAACGCCACCAGCGGCAACAGCGGAGTGGGCAGGAGGTACGAGGCGCAGCTCGGTGCCGACACCAACGCCACGCAGGTGTTCGCATTCAGCGCCAACTCGTCAGCCGCGAGCTTCTCCGGCCTGGAGTTCGTCATCGCGCCCGGCTCGGTCAAGTGGTCGCTCAACTTCACCTCCAACGTCGACGCCGCGAAGGGCATCACGCTGCGCTATCGACTCTCCGATCTCTCCAACTCCAGCGCCACCGGCCCGGCGGGCCAGCTGGCCGTGGTGCGGCGCTCGGACAACACGCCTCGGGCCAACATGACCTCATACTACCTCGCCGTGCCGTCATCGTCAACATCGGCCGGGGCGGTGGTGATGGTGGTGGAGGTGTTCGACGTGGCCCTCGTCGACGACGCGGCCTTCGAGCCGATCGCCCACGCCGTCGATGTGGTAAGAGGCAGCAACGGTGACCACTATGAGCTGGTGCTGGCCTTCCCGGCCTTCAACCGATCGCTGTTCTACGACCCGAGCATCGGGCTGGGCGTGCTGCTGGGCTCGTCGGGGGGGACGCGATGGCGGCAGCGGCGGCGGGGGCGACGACGTGGGTCTCATTGTGGGCGTAGTGGTGGCCGTCGGTGTTGCGGCGGTGGTCGTGGTGGCGGTGATAGTGGCCGGTGTGGCCATTGCCGTATGGCGCAAGAGGCGCGACTTGCACTCGGGCATGGTCAACTTCAACGTCAGGGCCGACGACAGCCAGTTGTGAACAGAGACAGAGTTGTGGAGGAAAAAGGCGCTTACACTCCTTCTCGATG
>NW_004457466.1:3679-6079 GCF_000313135.1 Acanthamoeba castellanii str. Neff
TGGAAGGGTTTAGATGCGGCTGGGATCGGACGTCAAAGAGGACTTCGTGGCAGCACCGGAACGGTGGTGGTGGTCGGGTCAATGCCGTGCAAGAGCATCTTGCCCTCCTCGGCCGCCGTCTCTGTGCTGGCCTATGTGTTGGCAACGCCCAGGGCTTGGGGAGCCGGCTGCGGCGGCGACTCTATTTTGCGCAGCTTGTGGACTGTGGCGGGGACAAGCAGCTCTTTTGCTCGTCGGCGCTCGGCCGGCCCATCCTCGCCACCACGGTTATGAAGCGGTTCTTTGGCGCGCCCGACTCAGCGTCGGTGCGCGAGGTGTGCGCCGACGCCGGGCTGGACCCGGCGCCCTATGCGCCAATGTGTGCGGTGCTCGACGGCATGCTGGTCATGGACAAGCCAGCTCGTCTTGGCGCCTCCAAGGCCCTCGCCGCCCTGCTGGGCCGCACTCCGACGCTGGCGTCAGCCAGGCACGACCGCGCCAGGGACCTCACAGGTGTGACTGCTCACACTGCAGGTTTAGTACAAGGGCAGGTTTCAGGTTGTTTGTATCAGGTTGGGTCAGGAGCCATGTATTGTGTGACAGTGATGGTGGCAGGACCACGTGGCCAAAGACCTCACTACATAAAGGGGCTAAATCCAACACCTGTCTCACTCTTTTTTCTTCTCCCACAAGCATGGGGCTTGGCTTGTGGGCACATCTCAGCGCCAATGTGCACCCATTGCATCCATGAAGGTTGGGCCATGGCTTCATTCATGGCTATTGGCATTGTTAGCAGAGTTTTTTTATTGTACATATCTGAAACTGTTCATTCCCTCTTTTCTGCTGGTGGTGCTGTGGCCGCCTTCTTTACCTTCTTGAGGATGTTCAGCTGTACCCGAGAGGTGATCTTGGATTTGGTGAGATTGAGAGAAGATGTTGGGGAAGAAGATAAAGGCTGCTGCTCCTCCAAGGCCTTGGCAACACTGATGGTGTGTGGGGCTGCAAGATCCGGGTTGATGGCGATCAGCAGGTTGGACACAAATCTGATCTGCCCTGTTATCTCCTTCCTATAAGGAAGGAGAGCACATGCGCATTTGGCCATGAGTCCTTTGCACATAATGCCACCACTTAGAGGAGAGCACATTACGTACATCATGGTTGCCATGTCCGTCGTGGAAGGCGACGCCATTACACATCCAGC
Organism: Acanthamoeba castellanii str. Neff; assembly: GCF_000313135.1. Lineage (NCBI taxonomy): Eukaryota > Discosea > Longamoebia > Acanthamoebidae > Acanthamoeba > Acanthamoeba castellanii. The sequence goes on from NW_004457466.1 coordinate 4,860, forward strand.
AAAGACCATGCCAACCCCTTTCACGTCCATTCGGGTGATCTTCTGTACCTCCGGCGTGAGTACTGTGCGCACAATGAACTCCATCACGTACAACAGGACCTGCCCCACACGCATCCGCACCAGAGCACCAGATTGTTTTTAGGACAAGCCACAGCAGCAGCAACACCCGCGAGGTGGTCACACATCGCAAGCTTGTGTACCCTCCTATTGAGCGGCGGCATCTCATCCACTACGCGCATGCAATCGGCCGGGGTGGAGGCCTCCATGCACAGTTGGCTGACCGACCAGTATCCGCAGACGTCAGCAAGGAGACGCACCTCACACTAGAGAGAGAGAGAGAGATTGCGTACTAAAGCTCGGTAGGGATAAGTGGAGAGGGAAGAGACTGTAGCCACTCCTTCAGCAGGCCGGCCACGTTGTGTGGACTTGTGGTGGGAATGTTGTAGTCGCCCTGCATGAGGGCGGCCTTGACTTCGTCCATTTGGCTCTTGGTGCCAGAAACTCTGGTTATATAGAAGAAGAAAAACGGAGGACACCAGCGATGCGCAATGGTCAATTGGCCCGCGGCCTCTCAATGTCGGGGTGGTACTACGAACCGGAACAGGCCTTCCCTCTCAGGGCCGCCCAGCTCCAGGATGGCTTGAACGAGCACTACGAGCACAAGGGGAACATCAAGATCGACGACTCCTTCCTGTATACGTGCAGGAGTTGACAGGTTAGGAAGGACGCAGTAGGAGTGGTGTGCTTGGAGGAAACCACGCACTTGCAGGACCATCAATTCCTCAAGCGACTTCTCGAAAGCGTTGACGCCGGCAAGATTTGGGAATATCGTCCGTTTGTGCGCGCCTTCTTCTTCTCCTTCTTCGTCCGACTGCTCCAGGGCTCGGAGCAGCTCTCGTTCCTCCTACAATTCACACACGACGACACACGACGACACACGACGACACACATATGTATGGGACAGGGCCAACAACGCGTGATGAGAGAAAATCGGAGAGAACAAAAGGCCGAGGCATTCGAGAGGGAGGCGCACCACCAGCTCTCTGTCGGCTGAGTCCGAGATGCCAATCATCGCAGCCAAGGTGCCAGCAGTCACGTCGCCGTTGAAGCGCGATGAAGGCTCGCGCCCTGTGCGTATTCGGTTCTTCTTGCCGCCGCTGCCGCTGCTCATGTTTCGGCCGTTTGCTCGATCCCCCTCTTCGTCCCGCTCATCGAACAAG
>NW_004457466.1:6313-21156 GCF_000313135.1 Acanthamoeba castellanii str. Neff
AGGATGATGCTGTCGCGGTCTCGCCCACCGCCCTCGGGTTCCCGGTCCTTGTCGCGGTCTCTCTCGCGGTAGGAATCGCGATCCCCTGCTCGGTAGGAGCCGCCTAGAGGCCCCCTGCCGCCGCTGCCGCCACCACCGCCACCGGCGTAGTCTCGATCTCGCGAATATCCGTCACGCTCCACCCGGTAGCTGTCGCGCTCGGCCCTTGGATTGCTGGTGTAGGAGTCGCGTTCTCGGTCTCGCTCGCGAGAGTGAAACTCCCCGCCCCGGTCTCCGCGGTCTCGGCCATGGTCTCGCTCGCGAGTGAACGATCGCTCCCTGTCCCGCTGTCGGTCTCGCTCCCGGTAGCTGTCTCGGTCCCTCTCTCTGTCCTTCTCCCTGTCCCTCTCCCTGCTGCCGCTGCCGCTGCCGCCGCCTTCTTTGCTGTCCCTCTCTCGGTCACGGCTGCTGTGGCCCTCTCCCTTCTCTCTGCTCCTCTCGCGCTCGCGATCGCGCTCTCTGTCCCGCTCTCGATCTCGCTCTCGCTCTCGTTCCTTGTCCCTGGCGGAGGAAGTGCTGCCTCCTCTCGCGTCTCGGTCTCGGTCTCGATCGCGCTTTGGCCGCTTGTCGGCACCACTCCCGCTCGCGGTGGAACTGGCGCGTCGCAAGTCGCTCCCGGTGCGGTGGGGCTGGTCTGATGAGGCTCCTCGTCGGTTACGCTCCTTCTCCCTTCGCCTCTCCTCTTCGAACTCTGCCGCCAGGCGCCTTCGCATGCTGGCCTGCGCCTCGAGCTCTTGCTGCTGCTCGTCTCCTTCGCCTCGCTGGCAATTGTCCGCAAGGAGCATGCTGTCGCTGCCACTGCTGCCGCCGCCATCGTCGTCGCTTCCTCCCAGCAGAAGCTCGAGACTGAGCCTCTCGCCGCTCTCGACCATCAGGCCCTCGACGCCGAGGTCCAAGAGACCGCGGTCGACCTGTCCACGTGGACCCAAGAGCTGCTCGACGACCGTCGCCGTGGTCCTCTCGGTTGCTGCACACGGCGCCGCAGCGGCACGCCCACCGAGGGCATTGTTGATGAGGGCCTCCATCTCCAACACCATTTCTGTGACGTCGCGCCCGAAGGAGGGGCCGAACTCTGCTTGACGGGTCCAGTCTACCCCTTCGTCGTCGTCCTCCTCCTCGTCGTCCTCCATCCCGACGTCTCCAACAAGGGGGCGATTATCTTGGTCTCTTCCTCGATCCTCATCGTTGGCCGCGGTGTGGGATTGTTGTCGAGGTCGCCTGTGGCCTTCCGGTCGACCGAGCGGAGCCGTCCGGGACAGAGAGATGAGTTCTGGGGGCGAGCCGAGCGCACGCTCCGAGAGCGATCCCTCCAGGTGGCGACGATCCTTGGGGGCGGAGATGGTCGAGAGGCTGCGATACCTCGTAACTGGCCCCCTGGCCTTCTTCTCCTCGTCATTCATGCGGGACATAAGTAAGATTTATATCTCTCCTTTCTCTCTAGATTCTCTCCTCGGTGGTAGGGGGGTGGATCCACCACAAGCATCGACAACCCGGGTCGCTTGGTAGGTAGGGGCTCTACTCTTGGCCGTCTTCTCCTTGGTGTCCGTTCCCGCCACTTTCCTTTTTGAGTTTTCTCACAGGTCAAAATGATAAGCAAAAATAATAAAAAATAAAAAAGCGAAAAAAAATAAAAAAGATTAAAAAAAGATTAAAAAAAAGCACCCCGGCGTATCTGTTATTGTCAGATTATTGGTGGGGGGGGTAACGAGTGGTGCGCACCGTTGGTGCCTCGTCGTGCTGATGATAGCTTCAGTCCGCCTTCTGCTGGTGCTCCAGACCAGACCTGCTGGCTAAGTTGTTACTGCTGCTCACGCCCTTCTCCTGCTGCAGCTTGTTCACCATCTTGTTGAGCATAGCCAGCTCTTCGGTGTTGGCCAACCCTACCGCCCGCCATCGCACCAGCCCGTCTTCGTCACACAGGAACGCATAAGCGCAGTATCTAATCGGTAGGGAGCGCGTTAGCATCAGGACTACTTGGGTCGCTTTGAAACGGAAGTTGCACGAAGCACACGCAGCACTTGCAACAAGACCGCTTACCTGTTCTTGATGTTGAGATCCCACCGCATACGCTTCGTTTTGCGTATCCCATTGTAGTAGAGAACCTTGTTCATTCTGTACGCAACGGGAGGAGTATGAGTGTGAGGAACACAGATGATGGGCGCAAAAAGGCATTTGGACACTAGACTGGTGAAGTACCTCGACGGCTCGATTTCTTTGGCCGCGAACATGCGGAAGAGTCCACCAAACCACCAGTATCCAACTTGCTGAACCAATTCCAGCTGAAGGTTGTTCCCATAATGTGTGTACACGCACATCCATGGGTGGTTAGCGTCACCATGTTTAGTCGTACCGGTACAACGTGTACCAGGATGGTGATGGTGGAGAGAGAGTGTGTGTGTGTGTGTGTGGTACCTCGTAGCAGTTCAAGTGCGGGAACTCGGCTTCGAAGGGCTTGCGCCAAGAGTCCAGCATGGCCGTAGCGAACATACGCTTGCATGTCACTAGAACGAGTGTGGGCGCTTTCGTGTGCATCGCCTGTTGGCGTGCGCGCGCGGTCAGGACACGCGCTGCGGAAGAGGAAGAGCGCGAGCGCGAGCGTGGCGAGGCGTTCGTTTGCGCACCTCTTCGATGTTAACTTTAGAGAAGTCGAAGGGTTTGTAGGTGGGCAGCGAAGCCGGTATGGCGTCCAGCAACTTGCTCGCTTCCTTCTTTGGGGTAAGCTTGGGCACAGCGAAGAAGAACTTGCCTTCCCTGTTCTTCAGCAGCTCGTTGGCATCTCCCCAGTAGCCCTTATCCAGCTCTTCCTTCCTGCGAGGCGCCTAATGAGGCCAGATGCGACGCACACGCACACACGCACGCACTTGCGACAACAGAGCACCACGCTTGCAAGCTACCACGTGCGACCACAGGGAGGGGAACTGTACAGCGCAAGCTCCTCGGGAGTCTTTGCCAGCTCCTTGAAACGCTTGAGCGTTCCCCAGTGCTCGTGGCGACGCCCCCCGATGGTCGCCTGTGCCGGCAGCACGCCCAGCAGGGGCGTGTGCATATGTCTCGGCCCGTGCCAGAAGGGCGGCCGCACTCGAAGAGAGCCACTTGTAAGCGGGGCAGCTGCACCAGGCCGAAGATCTTGGGGGGGGGGACACAAGACACAAAATCAACGGCACTGGTGAGTCCACCCCTTCAGTCCGCAAGGAGGGAAGGAGGCTGCACCTGATGGGACGCGGCATACAAGGAGCCCCGGTCTCGTCGGAGCGGAGCCGCCCAGGGCAAAGTGTCGCATTGCGCCTTTCTTCATGGTGGCTGTCACTCTCTTTTTACAATAAACATCTTTTATTCTTTTTTCTTCTTGCTCCGCGCTGAAATAATTTAATGCCGACGTAAGAGAGGAGAGAAGAAATAACTGACCGGGTGCGAGAGATCATTGAACATCATCGAAGATCGAAGACGACCACGACCGCGACGGGGCGATAAAGGCCAGCCTCTCCAAGTGTTTATCTCAGCGCGCCACACAAGACCGCCATGGCGGGCAGCAGTTTGAACCCCGAGTTGTACGGCAATCCGATAGATAGACTCATCACTCTTTGCTCTTTGCAGGGGGCGAATGGGCTGTGTCAAGTATATTCATTATTCATTATTATTATTATTATTATATGCAGTGATTACGTATTCAAGACGCTACTTGTGGGCGACCACGGCGTGGGCAAGTCCGCCATGCTGGCCAGATTCACGGTTCGTCCCAATATCCCTCTCTTGCGCAACGAGTGGACGAAATTCATTCTCGCGCGATTGTTGTTTTATAAACAATTATTTTTATTTATTTATTTCTCTCAATGACAGGAAGATAAATTCGAAGACAACGCCCCTGCCACCATGGGTGTGGATGCGGTAAGTGCACTCAGCAGAGCCCCCCCCCCCCAAGGCACAACTTGATTAATTGCTTGCACCTAAAATCTTGATTCGGGGGCGGGGCTAAAATGCAGAAACCCAAAACAGTAGTGGTTGATGGAAAGAGGGTCAAATTGAACGTGTGGGACACAGCGGGCCTCGAGAGGATGGGCTTCCTTACAAGCAGCTATTATCGAGGCGCTCATGGAATCATCATCGTTTTCGACGTCGCCAGTGCCGGCTCGTACCAAAACATTGCCAATTGGGTGGGCGAAATCGAACGCTATGCCAATGACTCAGCTCTCAAGATCCTCGTAGGCAATAAGGTAAGAGTCGTTCTCCCTCATTCTTGGTTTTATGCTTCTTTACAAAATTAATTATTAAATAAAATAATTATAAATAAAAAAATTTTCCTCTAGCAAGTTTAAACTAAACGTGGTCCTCGGCAGTCGGATCTGGTCCAACGAGAGGTCAAGCCCGAAGAGGCGCAAGTACGTCGCCGCATGGCTCCCACCCCCATTCACCCTCCTTTCGAGACACACACATATCCCTCCGCACAGTCACCTTTGTGTTGGTGCTGGTGGCTTGACACATTTTTCTTTGTTTGGCTTGTTGGTGCAGGCCTACGCCAAGAACGACCTGGGCGTCGACTACTTTGAGACATCGGCAAAGGAAGGCGTCAACGTCGAAGAGGCATTTTTGAGGCTAGCAGAGCAGATGAAGAAGAGGTTCGTTGCTTGCTTGCTTGCGATCAAGCGAGGTTTGCCGTTTCGTTTGCCTCCCCTTCCCGGCCATTTTTGCCTCTCGCGCAGCAGATCTGCTCCTCAACCGCGCCTAACATGCGTCTCTCCCCGCCCGGACTTGCGTGTGGGCCTTTTAGGAAGGACGGCATGACGAGTTCATCATCGGCGCGGCCATCAGGAGGGCCTACACTCAACCTCGACCAGGAGCCCGCCAAAAAGCCGTCCAAGAAGATCTGTAGTATATAAGGAATGCCGGCATCCCGTGTGCCCACCTCCGCCTTCGGCCTCTCGCTCTTCTCTCGCCTCACTACTCAACATCGCGCGCCACCCTCTCAGCACACCCCGCTCCTCCCACGAAGAATCGACGCCGGCGTCATTTTGCTTCGACTCCTTACTCCGCCGCGCCTGCTCTGGCTCTCCCCTCAGAAACAGAAGCCGCGGCAGCAGTTTCACAGTGGCGTACAAAGGGGGTCTCTATCCCTTGCGCATTGTAAAAACAACAACATCCACCACACCACCAACAAGCCAGCTCGTGGCCTTTTTGGGTCCGAGAGAGCAAACCCGCACGGCCGATTCGGCCAATGGTGCGAATGGAAAGTGGCAAAACCACCCGAAAAATGGGCCTAAAAGCTTTATTGCTTGGAATTGGGGTCGGAAAGAGCAGAGACGAGCGCCGCGAACGACGCCAGAGTGCGACGCACGGCAAACCCCACACAATACGACCGGCCGCGAGAGCTCTTCTTCGAAGGTTTCAGGTTTCTCTTTCTCGCTCTTGTAATACCGCGTAGGTGTACTCTCCTGTGGCCACCTGCAGAGAGAGAGAGAGCTTCATGTCATCCAAATCGCGAGTTCATTTTCGGGACGAAGACGAGGGCCTGCTGGCCAGCGCTTCGCCCTCGATTCAAGATGATGATCACCTCTCCGGCGATGAGGAGAGGCAGGAGTCTGGCGAAGTGCTCGAAAGTGCCGGAAAGAAGGACATCGCGTTGATGATTTTCATCAATTTCCTGTCCTTCGTTTGCTTCGCCATCGTTCTTCCTTCTCTATGGCCCTTCCTCAAATCGGTATGCGTATACGCCACCCCCGTCTGTTGAAGGACCTCGATTTTTCTTTCTCCATTAGCATGCTGCTCCACCACGGACGACCTCAACAGCCCAGCCTTTTTTTTTTTTTTTTTTGAGACACTTACGGTGTGCTGCTGCGTGGATTGGTGTTGTTTCTCTCCCCAGTTTGGAGTGAATCAGTCGTGGACCGGCTGGGCCGTGGCGGTGAACAGCGGTGGCACCTTCCTCGCCTCTCCGATCTTGGGCAAGTGGACCGACTGGCGAGGCGTGAAGGAGGCCCTCTTCATTTCCCTCATCGTCATGATCGGCGGCAACATCATGTATGCCCTGTCTCAGGACGTGTGGATGCTGCTGGCTTCTCGCTTCATCGTTGGCTGCGCTGCCGGTACGTGGCGCCCAACCTTTTCCCCTCTCGACCGGTTGGCCTGAGGTGTGGCGTACTACTTTGCCTCACGGTGTGCTGACTTCTCTCAACCCACCACCACCACCACCACCACCACGCTCCTCTTCTCTTTTACCCACTTCGTCTCCGTTCGTCTCAAAGCCAACTACGCGCCGGCTTCGGCGTACCTGACCTATGCGACTCACCCCAACGACCGAACGACGGTGATGATCGCCAACAGCGCAGCCTCCATTCTGGGCTTCATTCTTGGCCCTGGTGCGTTGCGGCCCCAGCCACCACACCGGCTTGGTGCTTTGGTGGTGCACTGACCTCCCACCTTTGTGCGTGTGCGTGTGCGTGCGCACACATAGCGATGGCGACGGGACTGTCCGCGTTGCCGGCCTTCGAGGTGTCGGTGTTCAAGGGGAACGATTTGACCTACCCGGGCTGGGCGTCGGTGCTGCTGGCCCTGTTCTGCCTGATATTCGTGCCGACGGTGAAGAACATTCGACCGCGCAAGGTAACACCCGAAACCGACGACAGCGGGAAGAAGAGCGAGCAGGAGGGGAGCGACGCCCTAAATCATCCATACCTAAACCCGATTGCCGAGGATGAACACCTCCTCGTGCTGGCGCCCGAGCTGGATAGAAGGAGAGGAGGGAGAGCGGAGGTTATGTATCATATTCAGGAGGATGGCCAGGACGAGGAGGTGATGGAGGAAGGAGGCCAGACGTTCGCCATGGACTCGTTTAGTGTATATACCCCCGTGGACTCTCATCTCATCAGCCCGTCCTTGTTGCAGGCCGGAGAGGGCGTCTTCCCCGCCAAGGGAGCGCTCGACCCCAGCTCCCTCTCCCAGGCCCACATCGCCACCGAGACCAATCCTTACGTCAAACCCTCCGGTATCTATATTGTCCATTCATATATCACACACACGCACACGACACCGCACACACCGCACACACCCTCGCTCATTTTTCCCCTCCCCCCCACCCGCTGCCTCCAGACGCCTCCGTGCGTTCGCTGAAGACGCTGGCCCAGCCCGGCCTGCCCATCTGGACTGTCATCGTGGTCCTCTACCTCCAGTTCGCCTTTTACAACGCCTTCACCGTCTTCGAGACCATCGGTACCTCACCTCTCTCTCCGCTCCTTCGCTTCCATTATCGCCGTGGGGTAACCCGTCCCGCGTCCAACCTAACCTGGCCCCAACGCGTCCGTCCGGCAGGCACCCCCTACACCCAGCACGCCTACGGGTGGAGCGTGACGACCAACGGCTTCATGTTCGCCGGCATAGGCGGCGGCTGCATCGTTTCGCTGGTGATCCTTCAAGTCGGCGCCATGCTCTTCCAGGACCGCACCCTCCTGCTGGTCACCGAAGTGCTCATGGCCGGTGGCTTTGGGCTCCTCATCCAGTGGCCGTTCGATGAATACGTACGCGCGCATGACCCCTTCAAACCTGGTGGGCCAGGGCTTGCATCTCACATTTTTTTGTATTATTGCTTATTTATTTTTAGGTCGAGCTGCCCAGGTTCATCATCGGTGTCGGCCTTGCGAGCGTCGGCTTCTCTTCGGCCTGCGCCGTCGTGATCTCCATCTTCTCCAAGCTGCTAGAGAACGTCGAGCAGGGAGTGATGATGGGATGGCTCAGCGCATCTGGCTCTCTCGCCCGAGTTGCGGGTACGTTTCCGGTCGTTGTGTGGTGTGTGTGTGTGTGTGTCGCAAAGGTTTAACTTTCAGCGTGCGTGATGGTGCATGGCTCTCCCTCTTCTCTCTCTCTCTCTCCTCGCAGGACCGCTGTTTTCCGCCTACGTGCTCCAGTACGTGGGCGGAGGGCTGGTGTTCCTGATCACGGCCTCGATGCTCGTCGTGGCCCTCGTTCTCACGTTGGCCTTCTTCCCGCACCTCAAGACCGCGCACAAGGGGGACACCTCCGCCGCATCTGCCACCACCGCGCCGAAGGCCACGCCCAGCGGGTCGGCCAAGTGGCGCCAGAAGAAGAGCGGCGGCAAGATCCGCTACGCCGGCGAGCGACCCACCGCTGCCGAGCAGAGCTCGCTCATCAACAGCGAGTACGACGACCATGAGACGTGGGACTAAGCTGGAAGCTGCCTCCAGGCATACAAATAGAGAGACCGTTCAGCCTCTTTCTCTTCTACTTCTTGCCTAGTTCTTGGCGAACAGGCCGGAGAGGGTGGAGATGATAGTGTGAAAGACAGCTGGAACGATTGTACAACAGCGGTAGTGATGGTCGCTAGAAGGAGGAGGAATTGGGGGGGAGGGGGGTGCAGCGAAGCCCTTTCGTGCAGAGGAAGAGGCACAGTCGAGGCTGTGGCTCGTGGTTCGCCAGCTTGCTCGACTGCGAGGACATCGGTCGTGGGAGAGAGCGCCTACTGTTTGGTGAGAGGATCAAACCGCAGCTTGACGGTGCGCATGTTGTAGTCGGCGTTGATGTCCCTGCTGCCGTCGTCTTCATCGTCGCTGTCGTTGTAGATGAGAGACTGGGCGTGTGCGTCGTCGGTGGTCACGAGCGAGGATGGGCGATGATCGACCGCCAAGCGTGCGCTATCGTCGTCATCGTCACCGTCGAGGAGAATGACGTTGGCGGACGACACGAGCTTCTGTTGGTTGTTCTTCACGAAGAGCACGAGACGGAGGAACTGCATGCCATAGCGGAAGATCAGGAGGAAGATGGCCACTGCGTCGTTGATCTCTTCCATCGTCGACGGTCCGCCAAAGTACACCCCGAGCGACACCACGCAAAGCACAGTCACCACGAGATCAAACCTGATGGCCACCCAGAGGCGCGCGCGCGCGCGCACGCACACGCACATTCACCACCGGACACGCACACGCACACACCACAAGCGACGTAAGAGGCAAGACGTCGAAGGCCTAAGAAGGGCGCCTTCAGGGCGGGAGGAGGAGGGCAAGGTGTGTAGACACGCACCAGTTGGACTTGGAGGCGAAGAAGCGTTGCTTCTGGGCGACGAGCTTGAAGACAACCTCAGAGACGAGCGCCACGTTGATGAAAACCTCGAGCGTGACGAAGAACCAATGGGTGGGGTAGCCGCGAGCAATGATGACCCAACCGATGAGGAAGAGGTTGAGCAGGATCATGCCCACATAGAAGAGGGAGCAGCCTCGAGAATGAAGCCAGCGATTGGCGAGATTGGAGATTTTCTGGTGGACGGTGAGGGCAGATGTGTGGACATCCTCCCCTTCCTGGTGCAGCTGCTCTTGGGGGTCCACCCAGGTCATGAAATCATCGTCCTCGGTGAATCCGCGCAGCATTTGCGGCTGGTTCTGTTTGTTTTCGCGCTTCTCTTGCGTGTGCACGCACCAAAAAGAAGGATTGCTTTTGTTCTCGGCCGGTTCGTGAAAATCGCCGAGAACAAAGACAGCACCCCCAAAAGAATGAAAATGTAAATCTCTCCCAAGCCAATCAAGGGGGTAGGGAAGAAGAGAGAAATAAAGCGGCACAGATGATGTGAGAATCGTGTGTAATTACTGAAAGAGAAGGGGAAGCGGGTGGGTCTCTGGCGAGGGGGGGGGGTGTTTTACACCTTGAGCGCAGAGCACATGGCCTTGTACACCTCAACGCCGATCGTGGCCACGGTCTTGGCCTCAGCGTCGCTGGCCGAAGCAAGCTCCTTGGTAAAATCTTCGAGACCCTTCTTGGCCTTCTCGGGGTCGAGCTGGTCGAGCGGGAAGGCCTCGACGACGTTGACGTTGCAGTGAGAATCGGGGTAGACGGTCACGAAGCCGCCGCTGATGAAGTAGTCGGCGTCCCTGGTGGCGCCCGACTCGTCGAACTTGGTCACCTTCACCACGCCGGGCTTGAGCTGGGCGATGGTGGGCACATGGTGGGCGAGAATACCCATGTCGCCGGTGGCCGAGGGCACCGTGGCGATCCTGACGGGCTCAGCATTAATGAGGGTCTCGTGGGGGCACGCAAGCGTGAAGATGAGCTTGCCCTCCTTCACGGCCTTCTCGTGCGCCTCCCTTTGCGCGTCATCGGTCGCGTAGGAGCGGCGAGTAGTAGTGGTCAGCACCGAGGCGGTGCGGGGGGCGAAACGCCCGCCAGCGGCGGCCGACATACCAAGAACTCGCGAGGAGGCAGAGATGCGACGCATGTTTGTTTCGAAAAGAATTGGCGATGTAGGGAGGGGGCGAGCGATCTCTTGGGGGCAAGCAATTCTTTTTTCCTTTCGGTTGATTTGTCGAGAGTTTGCCCCGTCTCGGGGTGTGCAGCTTTCGCGCTTCGATCGTGCACGTTTGGTAGCAGAAAATAGTTCCGAAGGGGGAAATATCCCAGCGTCAAAGGGCGGGGCGCTGAAATTTGCGAGCGTCTTGCCAGCCAATGGGGGCTTGGGGCCTCGTCTTCCTTTGCGCTTCTCTGGGCGTCAGTCCGGTTTTGCTAGCAGCTGTGCGCCACCACCACACACTCCCGCAGCAGGTAGAAAGTCACCCCCAATCTTCTTCAATTTGTTTAGTGTCGTCTACCGCCGCCGCACTTTTGCATCGGAAGATCTTAGTTTCTATTCCCCCCGGCTCCGTTGTCAATATAATTGCCCGTTGTCGTTGAGAAGAAGATCCTTACTCAATGTTTATTATGTGACGCGCGCCTCCAGGTATAAAGATGTTGAGAAACTTCAGCAAGAGGGCTCTCCCCCGCACTGCCCTTTCTCGGGGTCTCGCTACCCGCACCGCTGCCGGGCTCAGGCAGGGCGCCAACACGACCCTCGCTACCTCGTCGGCTCCTGCCAAGTATGCCATGTGGGGTACGAGACCGCCGCTATCTATTAAATACCGTGGTGAGAGAAAGCAAAATGAGCGCTCTCATTTTGTACCTCCTCACAGAAATTTTGCGTTTTTCTAACGAGTATGCGTTCTCATTTTTGCAATCCGCAGGCAGCAGGACTCTGGCCACCCAGCCCGAGCCCAAGACCGCCAGCAAGGCCGAGGCCGAGTCCCAGGCCGTGGATACCGACGGCAAGATCGTGCAGATCATCGGTGCCGTCGTCGACGTCAAGTTCCCCGAGGATGCCCTCCCGCCCATTCTCAGCGCTCTCGAGATTCAGGACCACAACATCAAGCTCATCCTTGAGGTTGCCCAGCACCTTGGTCGCGGTGTGTGCCGTACCATTGCCATGGATGCCACTGAGGGTCTCCAGCGTGGCCAGAGGGTCAAGGACCTGAAGGGTCCCATCACCGTGCCCGGTACGTCTGGATCCCGCCCGCCACCTTTTGCCCTCCATGTGAAATTATCCGACCTGCTGGGGCTACTGCTCATCCCAACCAACCATTGACCGACCGTCGGAGTGAGTACTTACCGTACAATTTTTGTACTCTCGTGCATTCCCCAGTCGGCGCCGCCACTCTTGGCCGCATCATCAACGTGATCGGTGACCCCATCGACGAGAAGGGTCCCATCTACTCGAACAAGAGGAACCCCATCCACGCTGCCCCTCCCACGCTCACTGAGCAGGGTGCCTCCGATCAGATCCTCGTGACCGGTATCAAGGTCGTCGATCTGCTCGCCCCCTACGCCAAGGGTGGTAAGATCGGTCTTTTCGGCGGTGCTGGTGTCGGCAAGACTGTGCTTATCATGGAGCTCATTAACAACATCGCCAAGGCCCACGGTGGTTTCTCCGTGTTCGCTGGTGTCGGTGAGCGTACTCGTGAGGGTATGTTTCCGCGCCTATCTATCTCTTTCTTCATATATACCCCAATCAAAAAAACGCTCATGCAAACTTGACCGAGACTAATTCGTGTGCATTTCCTTGATTACATGTAACTCAGGTAACGATCTGTACCACGAGATGATCACGTCCGAGGTGATCAAGCTGAAGGACCCCAAGACCCTGAAGGAGGGTGACCACATCGGCGAGGGCTCCAAGGCCGCGCTCGTGTACGGTCAGATGAACGAGCCCCCGGGTGCCCGCGCTCGTGTGGCCCTGACTGGTCTGGCCGTCGCCGAATACTTCCGTGACGAGGAGGGCCAGGACGTGCTTCTCTTCATCGACAACATTTTCCGCTTCACCCAGGCCGGTTCCGAGGTGTCTGCCCTTCTGGGTCGTATCCCGTCCGCTGTCGGCTACCAGCCCACCCTGGCCACCGACATGGGTCAGCTCCAGGAGCGTATCACCACCACCATGAAGGGCTCCATCACCTCCGTGCAGGCCATCTACGTGCCCGCTGACGATCTTACGGATCCCGCCCCCGCCACCACCTTCGCCCACTTGGACGCCACCACTGTGCTCTCCCGTCAGATTGCTGAGCTGGGTATGCGATCCCCCCCTCCCTCACTTAGGGAACCTTCAAACTATGCATGGATCTCATCTCTCTCTCTCTCCTCCCCCCCCTTTCTTCTCTCTGTGATACCTCCATGTTTGATTCAAAGGTATCTACCCCGCCGTGGACCCTCTCGATTCGACCTCGCGAATGATGGATGCCGAGATCGTCGGTAAGGAGCACTACGACGTCGCCCGTGCCGTGCAGAAGACCCTCCAGGACTACAAGTCGCTGCAGGACATCATTGCCATTCTCGGAATGGACGAGCTGTCGGAGGAGGACAAGGCCACCGTCTACCGTGCCCGTAAGATCCAGAAGTTCCTGTCGCAGCCCTTCCAGGTCGCCCAGGTCTTCACCGGTTTCGAGGGCAAGTTCGTCTCGCTCAAGGACACCATCTCGGGCTTCAAGTCGATCCTCGAGGGCAAGTACGATCACCTGCCGGAGCCCGCTTTCTACATGGTGGGAGACATCGAGGAGGTGGTCCAGAAGGCCCAGAAGCTCGCCGCCGATCTCGGTGGTGGCTCCGCCGCCAAGAAGGACGGCAAGGACGCCAGCGGCGCCAAGGTGTCGGGCAAGCGTGAGCTGACCCTCGACGCCTTCAACGACCCCTCGTACCCCGAGCTCAAGGAAGGCGACTTCGAGCTCAACGAGAAGTCCTTCAGGGTGTTCGCCGAGTACACCAAGAACGTGGCCATCCCCTACGCCCGCGACCACGAGCTCAAGGAGTTCCCCGAGGATGCCGCCAAGATCAAGGCCAAGTACGACAACATCCTCTCCAAGATCGACGGCGAGACCGACGAGCTGGTCAAGGAGCTCCACGATGCCTCGCAGAAGCACGACGCCGAGAGGAAGCGGAAGGAGCAGGAGGCTGCCCTCAAGGCCCAGAAGGCCGCCGCCCCCCAGGCCGCTGCCCACTAAGCGCCCGCGCGGGACTGTCGCGATCAACTGCAACCTCTGTCTATTTCCCCTCTCCCTTCGCTTGTTCATGCTAACACCAACCCACCCCCCAAAATACAAAAAATAACAAAATCCACCAGCGCACAGCACCCAAAAACAAAAACCACCCCACCCAGATGAGAGCTCATTCTCTCAATCTTTATTCATCATAATCTCTGGGCCATCATCATGATGTGGACGGCAGGTATCTTCGAAGCCGCCCTGGTCACCATCGGCCTTCTCATTTTGCGCGCCCTGGCCAAGGCGTGGGGGCTCACATGGCACTCCAATTCACATCTCCAGCTGTTGCTCTCCCTCGTGGTGTTTGCACCCCTCTTCGGTGCCTGGTGGTTCATCACCAAACAACGAAACATCCACTCACTCGCCAAGACGCCGACGACGCCAAATTCGAATCATCATCTTACTGATGAAGATGAAGACACCGACTATGGAGAAGAAGGCGAATCAGAAGAAGAGGAAGGAGAAGGTAACTACTCGGCGTTTCTGGATCACTCGGAAACGGACAACCAATCGAGATCAGAGCACCTGCGACCCCCCGCCAGCGTAGACGGAAGCCAAGTCTACTCCTACCGAGAGCTGTCCCGCGACGAGATAGAACTCAACGAGAAGGAGCCCCTTTCCTACGGTTCGTGCCTTCCTCCCTTCCTCAGCCCCGCCCGGTGTTGCAGCCAAACGGCCGTGCACGTTGTTGTGTGAGCGAGCTGCTGTCCGTTGGTCCATGTAGCTTGGTTATGACTGTGTGTGTGTGTCTGTGCGTGTGTTGGGGTGTTTGGCGCGCGTGCAGGTGCATTCAGCGTGGTGTACCGAGGTCGGTGGCGCGGCGTGGAGTGTGCCGTGAAGCAGCTCAGCGTGCCGACTGTGGACATCAAAGCCAAACAAGAGTTCCGCAAGGAGGCCTCCCTCATGCAGTACGCGCCCACCCCGCTATTGACTGCACCCGCGGGTGCTCTTGTCGCATGCGACTCACCGGACGCCGTTTGCATGGCTGGTCATCAGAGAACTGGGGCACCACCCCAACATCGTCACCTTCTTCGGCGCGGTGACGACTGGCCACTGCATGTGGCTGGTGGCCGAGTTCCACAAGATGGGCTCCATTCACGAGTTCTACCAGCGGTACCGGCGGAAGATGGCCTCTCCCCGTGCCGGCGAGCGTCTTGGCGGTGACGCCCAGAACGACGGGGCTCCCGCCATTCCTCTGGAGCTGCTGGTGAAGCTGGCGGCCGATGCGTCGCTGGGCATCCTCCATCTGCACAGGGAGAACGTGATCCACCGAGGTATTGGTCCTCCTCTTGGGGGGGGTCTTGTTTGGGCTAACCCTCCCTCGCACCTCTAGACATCGCAGCGCGGAATGTGCTGGTCGGAGGGTCGTTCAAGTCCGGCTTCCGAGCTGTCATCACTGACTTTGGCCTGAGCCGGGTGAAGACCACCGCCGGAACCACGATGAGCAACATTGGTCCCGTGAAGTGGATGGCTCCCGGT
>NW_004457466.1:21177-119394 GCF_000313135.1 Acanthamoeba castellanii str. Neff
CTCCACAGAGGCGATTGTGGACAAGGCCTACTCGGAGGCTTCGGATGCTTGGTCCTTCGGAGTGCTGTTGTGGGAGATGGTGACGGGACGCGTGCCTTGGGAAGAGGAAGAGGCATTGCAGGTGGCGATGAGGGTGGGTAAGGAAGGCCATACGCTGCCGGTGCCTCCCGGGTGCGACGAGGTGCTCGCCGAGCTAATGGTCAGTTGCTGGGAACAGGACCCGGCTCGAAGGTACACTTCTTCATCAACCCTCGCCTGCTGCTCGTGTGGCGTCGCCAACCAAGATCGCACCCGCTCACCTAAACTCAACGAACGCTCGCAGGCCCACCTTCGCAGAAATGCACACACGGCTGCAGGCCCGCTATGAAGAGCTCAAGGACGAGGCTGCGGTACGGAGGATGCGAAGAAGCAGGCAAGCTTCGCGCCTGGGGGACGGACAACGAGAGCAGGAGGAGTGGGTCGTAGTGCCCGGCGACCACTTGACCAACAATCGGGACAAGAGGGAGGAGAGCGAGAGCGAAGATGAAGGAGACGTCGCAGTGCGGCAGGCAAGAAGTGATAGGGAGAGCAGCGACGACTACAGCGACGACGATGACGAGGAGGGCGAAGAGGAATGGGAAGGATTCGCCATTGCCCAGGCAGCCGAAGACTACCGGGCGCTGGACCTGTCTTCTGCTGCCGGCGCCGCTGTTCTCTCATCCCCTCGGCGCCAGGTGCTGCTGTCTTCGCGAGGAGCATCACAATCCCAATAAAAGAGAAAAGAGAAAAGGTGAAGGAAACAAAACAAAACAAAGCAAATCGGGGAGGGGGCGAGATTGATAGAGAGTAGTATCGAGCGAGAAGGAGAAGATGCAGAAGCGCAAGCAGGCCCCACCAGTTGTGTTTACTCCTGCGTCAGAGGCGGTGAAGGTGGACGTGTACGATCAGAATGCAGTGAAGCAGCTGCTCGATGACGTGATTATGACCTACGTGCTCGAGACTCGAGGGCTCGAGGAAGACCTCACCTACTCCAACTACAAGCTCGCCCTCGGCGGTCTGTCGTGCCTGGTGGCGATCGCCTCGCACGCCTACCCGGCGCCCTTCCCCGAGAATGCGTGGGTGCTCAAGGTGTGCGTGGTGAGCTACATCGTGCTCAGCGTGCTCCTCCAGTACGTGGCCTTCTACATGGAGGGCAACACGATCCTCGCCACCCGCCCCACCCAACGGGGCGGCACCAACAACAAGAAGCTCATCAAGCCCATCAACGTCCAGACCTACTTCCCCAAGTGCGAGGAGGCGTTCATCGTTCAGGTCACCACCACGCAGGGCAAGCCGGCTTCGCACTCGATCTCCTCCTCCATCGGCCGGTGGTTCCAGCCCGACGGAACCTTCATCCGCGAGGCCTTCATCTCTGACCTGGACCAGCTCTTCAC
This sequence comes from Acanthamoeba castellanii str. Neff, assembly GCF_000313135.1. Classification (NCBI taxonomy): domain Eukaryota; phylum Discosea; order Longamoebia; family Acanthamoebidae; genus Acanthamoeba; species Acanthamoeba castellanii. The sequence continues at coordinate 22,590 of NW_004457466.1, forward strand.
CACTGTCGAAGATGCCAGCGACTGAAGATGAGAGAAAATACACCACCCGGTACTTTTTTTTTGAACGTGGCGGCATAGTTGACATAGCGCGGGTGGGAGACCAGCACACGAGGCCTCGAGCTTCGAAACAACACAGGTGTTGACAACACAGGGGCGTAATGAAGGGAACCAACAGCGCTCCCCAGACTTCACTGCCGTCACCCGCACAACTTGTCAGAGTCCCGGCAGCTGCTGACCCGCTTGTACCATACTTAAGACCAGGTAGCAGACAGGCAGCCCCTCCTTGTGTGTGGGACTGCACCTCGCCTCCCGAGCAACGCAAACAAGAAAAGGAAGAACAGACTCGAGACAGACGCTGCCCATCGGAAGACGGAGAGAAAGAAGAAAAGGAAGAGATGGACGACGGCCCCACGCAGGTTCTGCCACCTACGAGCCCCCCTCCGGCATCGGAAGGAGCAGAATCTCCTCCGCCCACCACCACAGAGGGGGGCGACCATGGTCTTGTGGCGCCGCCCACGGGGGGTCTCGTAGTGGTGCCGGACTTCCTCTCCACGTCGGGCTTGCTGGACACCCGGACCTCCTCCGAGGAGGAGGAGGGAAGAGAGGACGGTGGCCATGAGGGCTTCCGGGTGGTGTACCTCGCCCAGGGCTGGCTCGACGCCAAGAACGTCCACTACGCCCTCATCTCAGGTACACAAACACCCCTCCTTTCTTCTTCGCTTTCGCTTTTACCCCCCCCCCAACAAAACGCAAATCTCCCGAGTTCCTCACCCTGACCTCGTCTCGCCTCACCACACTCGCTGCAACAGATCGTTCCGAGCTGTATACCTGGGGCAGGTGCGCAGCGGCGCTTCGGCTCCCCTTCTCTCGTCGGCTCTTGCGCCGTGGTAGTCGTGTGATCACACGTTATTTTTTCTCATTGCTCTCTTCGCTATCGCTGTCGTCCATCGCAGTGGCGCATTTGGGCGGCTGGGCCACGGAGACACAAACGACGAGGCGCGCCCGCGAGCGGTGGAGGTCCTGGCCAAGCAGCGCATCCGGTGGGTGGCCTGCGGCTGGGACACCACCGCTGCAGTCACCGGTACGCCTGCACGCAGACTCTTCCATGCACGCATCGCAATGCCAGTTGCTGACTCCATTCCTCCCCCTTTGAAATGTGTGCCTCCTGGGGGTTGCAACAGAGCGCGGCGAGCTGTACCTGTGGGGCAGCGGAGAGCCCATTCCCCGCATCGTGTCGTTCCCCGGAGAGGGTACTCTGCGGGTGGCCAAGGTGTGCCTGGGCGAAGCCCACGCCGCCGTCCTCTCAGGTATGTGCGCGGGCCTCTTCGCCCTTCTTTCTTTCTTTCGTTCTTCTTCTCTCTCTTTCTTGGCGCCGAGCAATCGGAGCGCAATGCAGATCGGATTGATCAATCTCCCGCAACCGAACCACACACACACACACACACCACAAATCAGAGCGCGGTGATGTGTACACGTTCGGAGCGTTCGCCCACGGGCGGAAGACCAAGCGGGTGGCGCAGCGGAGGCAGCGCGGGCAAAAGGGCTGGGCGCGGGACCCCCAGCCGCGCATCGTGTACAACCTGCCCACCGGCCAGACCAGGAACATCGCCTGCGGGTCGCACCACATCCTCGCCCTCACGGCCGATGGCAAGGTCTACTCGTGGGGCGACGGCTCCTGGGGCAAGCTCGGCCACGCCTCCGAGACCGAGGAGTGGCTGCCCCGGCCCATCGAAGCCCTCGCGTGCGTCTTTCCCGTCCCCGTCGCTCTTTGCCTGCCTGCTTGCTTGATGTGCCGACAGCGTCCTGGTCTGCTCTCACAAGCGTTCGTTCATCAGAGGCCAGACGATCGTGCAGATCGACGCGGGCGATGACCACTCGATATTTCTGTCCACCGACGGTACGGTGTGGACCTGTCGGTTGCCCCCACGACGGCCGGCTCGGACTCAGCGAAGAGGCCATCAAGGTGCTTGCCCGCACCTCTCCCAGCTGACCTAGTTTTTCTCGTTCTTTTCCTTTTGGTTTTTTTTTGTTCTTTGGGCTGATGCGCCGCCACCGCCGCAGGAGCACCAGGAGGAGTTCGGGGCGGCCAAGAGGGACGATGCCGCCATCCTGGTGCCCTCGGCCGTGGGCGGCCCGCTCTCCTCTCGCCAGGTGGTGTCCATCTGCGCGGGAGCTGCCTTCACCCTCTGCCGCACCCTCGCCAAGGAGGTCTTCTACTTTGGCAAGCCCGACTGTACCCCCCCCCTCTCGAACACCACCTTGCAACCGCGTTCCCCTGATGTGCGGTGTTGACCCCTCACGCCCCTCCCCCTCCTTTCGCCAGTCGACGAAACGCTTGACGTGGCTCGCTCGCCCTCGCTCCTGGCCATCGAGTCGTACCCCCTCTCGGCGATGGCCAGCCGCGCCTACCGCAGCATGACCATCGTACCCCTTCCCCCTCTTCACACTCGTGTCATTCACGAACTCACGCGTTTGCCCCACGCACAGATACTGCCCGAAGGCGTCGAGGGGTCCGATGGCAAGGAGGAGAAGAAGAAGATGGAATTCACCCGCATCGTCGTGGTATGCTCCTCTCCAGATCTGCACCGCTCGATCACCCGACGGACGCTCATTTCTTTGTCACTTGGTTGACTGACGGGTGGCGGCGATGTGGTGGGAGGGCAGAACGACGACAAGAAGGCCGCGTCCTTCATCCAGAAGCAGAAGGAGTCCCCGCAGGTGCGGCACCTCCGCTCGACGCCGCGTCGAGGGTCGTTCCCGGAGATCGGGCAGATCGCGAAGGTGAAGGGCATCTGGGACAAGCGTGGCAAGACGCTGGGCGAGCACGACGTCGAGGCCCTGCGCCAGGCCGTGGCCCACAACCGCAAGAAGCCCGGCGCCGGGCCTCGCAACAAGTCGCACATCGTACGTTGCATCAGCGACACCCAGCTGGGCGACGAGGAGATGGTGGGCCACAACAGCCCGTCCGACCAGGACACCTCTCCCGTTGCCCGTGCCGACGCGTCGCCCCGCAAGCCCGAACCGACGCTTTCTCTTCGGCCAGAAGGGTCCGTGACCACCGACACCGAATCCGGTATCCAGCCGCTCGCCGCTCCCGAAGAAGGCGCTGTCAGTCCCGCAGAGGACAAGACTACCGGCAGCACCGCGCTGCCCCCGAGCGAAGAGGCCAGCGGGGGAGCCTACGAGGCGAAGGCCGCTCGTGCCGAAGAGGCCGAGAGCGAAGCCGATCATAAAGGCGACCCTGCTCTGGGGGATTCTTTGGGCGGCAAGGACCACACGGCGACCGTGCTCCCGGCGGGGGAGGAGGTGGAGGCGGTCAAGCCGCTCGAAGACCTGCGGCCCGCCACGCACGAGGAGGCCGAACCGACCGAGACTGGGCTGGCGGTGGAGCCCGAGGCCGACCAGGAGCACAGCGACGGGGACGAGGAGGACATTCGAGGGGAGACCCCGCGCCAGCGACCACCGGACGCCACCACCCACGCAGAGCCCCCGGAGAAGGGAAGCCAGGGGGAGGAGGACACGAGCGAGGAAGGGGAGGACAGCGCGACCGAGGGGGAGGACGAGGAGGACATCCGCCTGGAGAGCCCCCGGGTCGCCGTTCAGCTGCAGGCCAGCACGAAGCGCGACGCGGAGGCGGAGGAGGAGCACGCCCTGACCGAGGGCGAGGACGAGGAGGACATCCGCGGGGAGGAGCTCACACCGAGAGGCGGCCTCGAGGTGGACCGCAAGCTGCGGCTCGAGGCGCCGGTGGTCTCCAAGGGGGAGAACAGCGACGACGACGAGCCGACGGATGGCGAGGACGAGGAGGACATTCGAGGCGAGACGCCGCGAGGGAAGGAGAATGCCGGCGATCAGCTGGCCAAGGTGAGCGCCCTCAGCAGCAGCTCGCTCAGCCGGCTGAGCTACGACGATGACGAGGAGGACACGCTCACCGAGGGCGACGACGAGCAGGACATCCGCGGGGAGGACGACGAGCCCCTCTGGGTGGACGTGCACCTGGCCGCCGTCGCGCAGATGGAGAAGAGCACCAACCCCCACCACCACCACCACCACAAGGACGAGGACGAGGAGGAAGAGAGGAAGACCAGGAAGCAGCAGAAAAAGCAGCAGCAGAAGAAGGAGAAGAGGGCGCAGAAGCAGCAGCAGCAGCAGCAGAAGCAGGAGGAGAAGAGGGAGCCGAAGAGGGAGGAGGGCAACAGCGCGCGGCGGATCGTGCGCAACATCTCGCTCAAGCTCATCGGCAAGAGCGCCACCATCGAGCGCGACGCGTCTCCCAACAGGAAGACCACCGCCAAGGCGCCCAGCAAGAAGTCGCACACCCTCACCGCCTCGTCCCCGCCGCGCGTCAGCCGCGAGCGGCTGGGCGACGCCAACGAGCAACGAGCAGCCGCCAAGACCAGCTCGGGCGGCAGCAGCGTGTCATGCGACCCGGCCGCCTCGACCGAGGGCGACGAGCCGGGCCAGTGGATGGCCGCCACCGCAAGCCCAGTTCGTCGACGGAGCCGCGGCTTCCTCATGTGCAGCGGGCGCACCGTGGAGGCCGACGGCGACTGCGATGCCGACGATGGCGGTAATGCGGCCGCCCCTGCCAGCAGCGGCAGCAGCAACAAGAAGGAGCTGCGGAAGAGCCGGGAGAAGCTGGCCATCCGGCGGAGCGCGAGCTGCGATCCTCCGCAGGTGGGCGACGAGACGGGTCCGGGAGGACTCAAGGTGGTGCAGATCCAGCACTGTCATCAGGAGGTCGAGGCCCGGCGGAAGAGTCGCGAGGTGGCGGCGCAGGACGGGAAGCGGGCCAGCCGGGAGGTGGACAGCAGCGGGTTGGCGGGGGCGCCCAGGGAACGGCGCGCCAGCAACGGGTTCGCGGAGAAGGCCATCGAACGCCGGAGCAAGGAGCTGCACATGGACGAGCTCGAGAAGGCCGCCGCGGCCGACGAAGCAGGCCTCGATGACCCCGCGGAATCAACCGACAACCAGGCCTCCTCCTCGTCGTCGTCGCCCTTCAAGAAGTTCCACACCATCGGCCGAGCCCACCGCCGGCGCAACAAGACCCTCAATTCCGGTGGTACGCCGCCCCCTCCCTGCCTGCCTGCACGCGGTCCCGCGGGCACAATGTAATTGTGAGTCCCCTGCTGACTGGAAACCCCTCACTCTGGCGTGTCGGTCCAATCCAGCGGTCAGTGACTCGATGGATGCGGTGCCGACCAAGCAGAAGCGGTTCTCTATCAGCACCCCCTTCCTCAACTTCTCGTCGTCGGCCAATCGCGCTCGCACCAACTTCACCAAGGGTAACCACGGCTACTCCTTTTTTTCGCACACATCTGGCGCTCCGACACACACCACACCACACCACACACACCACACATAACACACACCTCACCACAATCGCGGACCGTTCTCGAAACAGAGGCGGCGCAGTTGGCGGAGTTCGAGAAGCGACTGAAGAACATCAAGCCGGGGGCGACGGAGGAGCGCGCAGCGGTGCTGAAGGAGTGGGCCGACTTCCTCCTGGCCCAGCACGCCAGCAAGCAGCAGCAGTCCGACAAAGCAGGCGCCAAGGACAGCCCCGCCGCTTCGCCCTCCCCCTCCCCCAAGAAGAGCCGTACGAACCCCTCACCCCCCTCTGGGGTGTGTGTCGTGTGTGTCAGGGCTCCACTAATGACGCGATTGGTTTACGCAGGGTTTGGCACCTTGCGGCGGCGGAAGAAGGACGAAGACAAGGAGGCCGAGAAGACGCCGGGATCACCGGAGGAATCCGGGGACGAGGACATCGCCGGCACCATCATCGGGAATGAAGAGATCGTCCTCAGGTAACCATTAGCCTCCCTGACGACCTTCTCCAGACACCCGTCTCATCACGTCCGTGACTACAACACACACACACACACACACACACCACTCCACACATGAGCGCAGGCTTCAGTCGGGAGAGATGATCAGGCTGGCGTACAGGGAGACGAAGAGGGGCTGGGTGGAGGACCGGAGCTCGGCCTCGCCTCCGGAGGTGGCCGTCTCCCCGCCGCCCTCGCCCTCGCCTCCCGCCTCGCCCTCGGGTTCGCCTCGAACGCCGGGGCGCTCGCGACTGCCTCGCGTTCCGCTCTTCCGCACCCACTCGCTCTCCCTCAACTTCCTGCGAGGAGGAAGCGGCAGCGAGAAGAAGAGCGACCGGATCGAACGCGCGAACGGTGGAGATGCGGCGGAGACCGGCGGCGGCGGGAAGGGCAGTCTGTCGCGACAGAAGAGCGATGCGCGGATCGGAGCGAGCGCGGTGGACCGGCTCACGCGGGTCGAGGAGGAGGCCTTCTCGGAGGTGTGGCGGCGCGAGAAGGAGCGCCACTTGGCTGAGGCCGAGGCCGAGGAGCAGAGGAAGCGAAAGGCCGAGCGCAAGCAACGCAAGAAGCAGAAGGAAAAGGAGTGGGCGCTCAAGGGCGAGGCCGAGGAGAGCAAGCGATCCTCGGAGCGACAGAGCGTGCACTCGGAGGACGATCAGCACTCCAGACATTCTGAGTCAGACTACTCCTCTTCCGACCTCAAGCTCGAGCCTGCCCCTGCGTCCACCACGCACCACTCCGCCGAACCCTGCGAGCAGGAAGTGTAAGCATTGACGAAACGCACAAGAAGGAGACGGTGTATGATATATCACAGCACAGCATTTGGTTGCTTTCCCACTCATGGTGTGCGGTGGGGTGGCCCTCTCCTCGTGAGCGAGTTACACGTCAGCACTATTTTGTGAACGTTTCTCTTGCCGCAGCAATCAGTTGTTCTTTTTGGTGTCCACCACGGCTGTGGGGGATCCAGCAGCAGGGAGGGCGGCAGCGGAGGCGTTGGCATCGACAGAGGCGGGCTCGCCGTCCTCTCCGCTCTGGCCAAATTCATTGACGCGGGTCTTGTCCACGGGGTAGATCCACCGCTGATACAGGAAGATGAAGAAGATGATATCTGCACACAGCGACACACACACGAGACGAGAAGAGACCAAACGTGTTAGCTGACGCTCCTGCCGAGGAGGAACACCGGGCGAGTGAACGAACCATCGCGGAAGCATGCAACTCGGTGAAGAGTGGGCATGCGAATGATGAACGCGAAGAGATCGTCGACAAAGGTGTTGAGCGCCTTGTACACGAACGTCTTCCACGGCATGTGCGCCACGCTCTTCAACTTGTAGTTGATGAACAGCTGCGGCGTCATCATCACGAACCCTGAGTATCCACCACACCACCCCGCCGTACGTGTAAGCCGCCTGTACTGGCACCACCGGCGCAAGGTGCACCAACAGCAACCAACTTGTCTGGACGCACGACGTACCGAACGTGTAGATGCATCCGGTGAGGGAGTTGAGGATCCACGAATACCAGCTCTTGTGGGTGTCGTAGGCGAGGGAGTAGATGGCGTAGCCCACCACGAGCACGTACAGCAGGTACGACAGGTACTTCATCGCTGCCACATCCTGAACGATGACGAGGAGTTAGTGACCGAGCCACGCCCGTTGGGTCGCAACGGCCCAGGCTTGTGGGGGCAGAGTGTGCATACAAGCTCCTTGGTCCGGGCGGAGTAGGTGGCCCTGTCCTTGAAGCTGATGCTGGGAAGACCGCCGTTGGGCCACTGAACTATAACCTGTGACGTGGCAATGTGGGGAATGCGTAAGATAACTCTGCGAGCGAAGGGGTATGGGGGTGGGGGGTAAGCCGCACCTCGACGGCCTTGGTGATCTTCCAGGCCTCGATGAGCAGACCCACGGAAGCGGAGATGAGGATGATCCAGCTCGTGTCGTTGTCGAACAAGTAGAGCAGGATGATGAACTGCGTGATGCAGTTGACGAAGATCGTGCGCACGGAGAGACCCTCCAGGTTCTTCTTCTCCTTCCAGAACGAGATGTCTGTGCAGACACCACACCACGCCATCAGAAGTCAACAACTCTGCCGGACAGCAGCCTCAGTGAGCGACCCGTCCGGCCCAAGCCGCCGCGCCCGACTGGCATGCGTGCGTACCGTTCTTAAAGGCCAAGAAGTCGAACACCGAGTGAAGGATGGACACCGCAAACGTGAGCACGAGGAGCCAGGGGTTCGTCTCCACCAACATCCTCTGCCGATGACGTGCATAGCGTGGATATTGACCAGGTCAGATCCGAGTGTCAAGGCGAAGCGTGTCGCGGGGGTGAGGGTACGGGTGTACCTTGATCTCGTCGCTCTCGCCCTCGGCGGCGCTGCCCCAGCTCTCCTGCATCTTGAAGGAGTGCTGCATCTGCACCATCATCTGCCACTTCCACATCGACAGAGTGTTGTATTCGAGGCGGAGGGGCAGCTCGGGCGTGGTGTCGTTGATCGGATAGAGGTGTTCGCGGAAGATCCAGAACTCGTTGATGAACAGCGTCGGGTGGTAGCTGCCCTCTGCATCGAAGCTCATGACTGCACTCACGACCGCACACACACAGGTGAGTAGGTGGTGAGAGGGCTGAGTGGTGGCTTCGAAGATGAATGGGCCAGCGGGACTTGAACAACGCACGTTCTTCCATCTGAGGGGGAATGCCACCTCGCGGGTAGACGGTGAAATCGTGCACCATGTTGAGCGTCAGGTTGGGCTTCCAGAACGAGACGAGCTCCACGCTCTCCTTCGCCTTTTGCTATTTGCGAGCAACAGAGTAGAGCAGAGCAGATACGACGCGACAACACACACACACACACACACAAAGCGCGCGCGTCAGCATTAAGAGAGAGGCGGCGATGTGGTGACAGAGAAGAAGGCGAACCAAGGCAAGCATCTCCGGGTCGTCTTCCATCTCGCCAGAGATGAGGTTCTTGCGGCCCTTGAGCTTGGGCTTGGGCAGGTACGTGTTCAGGCCTGCGCGCCAGCAAAATGCCGACAGACGTCAGTGGTGCGCGCGGGGACCAAAAAACAAGGGACGCGGCTGGTGCGAGTACGTTGGCGCTTGTAGAGAAGGGCCGACTTCTTGTAGTGCTCCGATGCAGGGTCGGGCGAGTGATCGCCTTTGATGAGGTAGATGTGCGCCCACAACGAACCATTGTTCATCATGCCCTGGTGGTGCGACAGCGCAAGACAAAAAGGGACCAGCGTGAGCGAGCGACTGCACCGTACACGTGGCACGTCCGCACAGAACAAAAGGGTGGAGGAGCGAACCGGAGTGGTCTTGATGACGACTTCTCTGATCCGCTCGTTCTCTGGCCGCCAGTCGTAGAAGAGTTGGTCTTCAGACCAGAGTAAAGGCCCTGGGTCCTTGAACTCCTCGGGCGTCATCTCCTCATTTTCCGATTGGAAAACGAGCAACTGCATGCGCTCACCGCCGTGCCAGAGGGGGCGGTGGGGCTGGAGTGCCTTGCCGGTGCTGGGATCCACGGTGGCCTGCTTGTTGCCGCCGAAAAGGTAGCTGAAGATGAAGTACATGACCAGCAACTGCACGATCACGCCCCTCCACGAAAATCCTTGCTGCCCTCCTTGCTGCCCGTTGCCGGCCGGCGCTTGGCCCTGTGCCCCTCCTTGCATCGTCGATGAGATGCGATCGAGGTCGAGATGAGCAGAAAAAAACGCCAAAAAATAAGAAAAATGCATCCTGCCTGATGACGTGTCTCGGAGTTAATGGAGGCCGAGAATCCGGGAAAAAGGGAGCCAACAAGAGGGCAACACCAACTTTCTGTGAACATTGAGGCGAGAGAAAAATTTGCTGGCTGCATTTGACGCGACATCAAATCATCAAATCCATTCACCCCGAAACACGCGAAGATGCTGAAGCTCAGGAAGATGCAGCAGGAGAAGGAGGCGGCGGCAGCGGCTGCTGCTGCCGCCAAGTCAGAAGCGGCGGCGCCTGCCGAAGGGACGACAACGACGGGGGAGACCAGCACCAGCGGATCGGCGCCCGGGGGCTACGTGCTGAAGAAGACTAATTCCAAGGAGCTCCTTAGCGTGAGGAAGTCCAAGTCCAAGGAAAATGTCATGTCTCTTCGCACCAACACCAACCGCAAGAAGGAGAAGACGAAGGCCGTTGAGCTCCGAGTCCACAAGGGTACGCCCCTCGCAACGTTGATTAATTTAGCTCCTTTAATTAAGGAAAAAACAATCAATTAGTTTTAAATTCAAATGCTCATCCCCCCTCACTAATGCAGATGTGGCCGAGATCGACAACATTCCCGGTTGTGAAGTGGACTTCCCTGATCCCAACAACCTGATGGTGTTCTTCGTTAACGTGACGCCGAGCGATGGTCTCTACACGGGCGCGACATTCAAGTTCCAAGTCACCATCCCTCCTTCCTACCCGTACGACCCTCCCAAAGTCGAGTGCCAGACCCTCGTCTACCACCCCAACATCGATTGGGAGGGTCACGTCTGCCTCAACATCCTCCGCGCCGACTGGATGCCTGTCCTCAACCTCGGCTCGGTCCTCTTCGGCCTCGTTACCCTCTTCCTCGTACGTTTCGCCTCCTTCTCTTTCGCTATTCTCTTTTCCTGGTTCGTCCTGTTCTGCTGGCGCTCATGTGGTCTTTCCCCCCCTGCACTCCCTAGGAGCCCAACCCGGACGATCCTCTCAACAAGGAGGCGGCGCAGCTCATGATTGACAGACCGAGCGAGTTCGAGAGCAACGTCAAGCGCACTCTCCAGGGCGGTTACTTCATGAGCAGGCAGTTCCCCAAGCTCAAGTAAGCGCCAAGGCACACCAACGCGTGGGGGCGCGACACATACAAGAACGAACGCGAAGTGCGTGCGGACACTCGACCTGAGGGTTGCTTACAGTGGTGCTTGGGTTGAATGGACGAACAGCGACTTTTGTAATATTGCTAGAGACACAACGAGAACAGAGAAGAGTGTGAACTGTCACAAAGAGAGCAAACAGCACAGTCGAGCGGCTACTGCAAAAAAAAAAAAAAAAAAGCAAGAAGAAAAAACAGCTGTTGTCCGTTGCAAAACGTGTGGCCAAGATCGTCCAAAATTGGTGTAGGATGGAGCACGAGAGGTACCGCGACGTTGCCGCTACGCTCGGCTCGGATCTGTTTGCCAAGGTGCAGGCGGCCAAGGTCTTGGTCGTGGGTGCAGGAGGCATCGGATGCGAATTGCTGAAAAATTTGGTGATGATGGGCTTCGTTGACATAGAAACCGTACCCCCCCCCTCTCTTCGTCACTTGGCTGCAATAGATGAAGTGCCACACGCACGGCATTGATTGTTTGTGGCGATTTATCAGATCGATTTGGATACGATCGATGTCAGCAACCTCAATCGCCAGTTTCTTTTCCAACGGCGCCACATTGGTTTGTCCAAGGCCGAGGTACGTTCCCTTTCATCTTTCTACGCACGTCGGCTTTTCTTGCCCTGTGTGCAGACACGTCTGCTTCTTCTCCTTCGCACGTGCTCACGCTCTCGGTCCACGTAGGTGGCCCGAGAGTCTGCACTTAACTTCAACCCGCACGCGAAGATTGTAGCCCACCACGGCAACATCAAGACGAACGAATACGGCCCCGAGTACTTCAAGCAGTTCACCCTCGTGATGAATGCCCTGGACAACCTCGGTCCGTTAACATGTCCCTCCACGCGCTCTCTCGCTCTGCTCTCAATCCACTTCGCCGCCGGCGTGCATGCCGCTCACCGTGTGTGTGTGCTTTCCCGAACCGAGCAGACGCCCGCCGACACGTCAATCGGATGTGCCTCGCCGCCGATGTCCCTCTCATCGAGAGTGGCACGGAGGGTTACCTGGGCCAGGTAACCGTCATCAAGAAGGTGCAGCTCCCTTTCCCGTGTCCGCGAGTGGGTTACACGAGTCCACACGTCATGCATGCGAGCGCATAACAGCCTTGGCTCACATCCCGCGGCACATTGCTTGCCCGCTTCACACCGGTGCAATTAGGAATCGACGGAGTGCTTCGACTGCGTGCCCCGGCCGACGCCCAAGACGTTCGCGGTGTGCACCATCCGCAGCAGTCCTTCCAAGCCCATCCATTGCATCGTTTGGGCCAAGCGGCTCTTCAGGTACCTTGATGCGACCTTCTCGGGCGTGGCGAGTATTCTTCTCTTGGCCGTCAACCTTTTCCAACGCCGCGTTGTGTCCCATTCCGACGTGCAGCCAAATATTTGCCAAAGCCGAGGAGGACGATGCGGTGACGGACCTCAACGAGGGCGAGCTGCTCAAAGGACCAGAAGGCGCCGAGGAGACCAAGGCCGAGGAGTCCGACCTGGCCCTGCTGCGCCACACGAGAGAACAGCTCAAGGAGCGCCTTCAGGCCGTACAGGAGACCCAGGGACCCGCCCGTTGGCTGTTCGATAAGGCACCCAGTCCTCGTGTGCTGCGCGTCGTTGCCCACACGCACCCACCCATAGAGCTCACTCGATCGACAACAGGTGTTCCATGCCGACCTGGAGCTGCTCTCGGTCGTGGACCAGATCAAGCGCAAGCGACAGCCCAAAGCCGGATCCAGCGACACCAAGCCCCCGCAGCCGATCCGCTACGAGGAGGCCATGAACGCCGTCGTATGGATCCTCTCGTCTCCCCTTTTTTTTTGGGTGGTCGGGCTACCTGTGTCTCACACGTGTGTGCGCACGTACGCAATGACAAATAGGAGACGAACGGAGAGGGGAACGGCAGCAGTTTGATCAAGGACCAGCGAGTGTGGACTCTCAAGGAAAACGCGCAAGTGTTCATCAACAGGTACTCAGAGCATCGCGCCTCCTTCCCTTTGGCCTTCAACTCAAACGTTGTCACCAGTGCTACGAACCTGTACGAAAGAATCAAGAAAGTCGAATCGGTGTCGTTCGACAAAGACGACGTGGACGCAATGGACTTTGTCACGAGCGCCTCCAACCTGCGATCTCACGCCTTTGGCATCACCAAGCAAAGCCGCTTCGACACCAAAGGTATGCTACTCGCATCCCCAACTTACTGGTGGACAGAGCCCCCATTAAGCAAAAAGGGTGCGCCGGCGGTGGCTCATTCTCTCTCTCTCTCTCTCTCCTTCAACTACCTGCAACCTACGTACAGCAATGGCGGGCAACATCATTCCGGCCATTGCCACCACGAATGCCGTCATCTCTGGCCTCATTGTGATGGAGGCCATCAAGGTGATCGACGGACGACTGGAGGACTGCCGCTCGTCCTACCTCCTGCGCCGACCTTCGAGCAAGCGGTTCCTTCTGCCGGCGCAGCTCGAGAAGCCCAACCCCAACTGCTACGTGTGCGGGTCGTCGTTCGTGCAGGTGGCCATCGACACCGAGAAGACGCTCCTCAGGCACTTCATCGAGCAGGTCCTCCGTTCCCACTTTGGAATGCTCGAACCCAGCATCATGCTCGGCTTTGAGTACGCGCCCCCACCACCACGCCCCTCCATTTCCTCTGTGCCTCCGCTGTTGGATATGGGACGGCTGATGATGTGCTTCGTACCAGCTTGCTCTACGAGTCGGGAGAGGACGCCATGGACTTCCACCAGCAGCTGGACAAGACGCTGACGGACCTTCGAGTCACGCATAACACCGTTGTCAAGGTGGAGGACATCCTGCAGGATCTCGAGATGGAAATCAGCATTGTACACAAGTGCGTCGTCGCTCCTTCTCACCCCTTGACGTCATGGTCACCATCATGGTGGTGGTGGTGGTGGTCAGCTGACCGCGGACATGCTGGCGCGCAGGACGGACTTCGAGGAGGGCAAGAAGTTCGAGGTGGAGGGCAAGGCTTCCGTCAAGCCTCACCACGAGGGCGCGGCTGCTGCGCCACAGGCACCACAACCGGAGAGTGAAGACGACTTGATCGTTCTTTCGGCTGCGCCTGTGCAACCGAACGCCGCCACCAAGCGCAAGAGGGAGGATGAAAACGAGGCGGCAGCAGCAACGCAGAAGAAGGCCGACGCCAAAGATGATGCCCAGGAAGAACGCAGCAAGAAGCGACGAAGGGAGGACGATGAGCCCGTAGCGATTGACCTCGTCGAGTAGTGGGCCAAGCACCGCGGAGGAAGCAAAAGGCGAACACGCAAAAACTTTTTTTTTTCTTTGAACGCCAAAACAGAAGGAAAGATGGCTGTGCGTTTGCCGCTCCTGTTCTCGGCCCACGAGGAGGAACAGCAAAACCAGCTGGATAGCCTGGTGGAGTCGCTTACATACACAAAGATCCATTCGTGCCTGCTGGCCGGGCCGTCCCGTTGGTGCGCATCTCGTGCCATTTTTCATTTACAAAGTGTACAATCTAATGCAATTGCATGGATTGCAGTGGCAAGACCTCTCTTCTCTTCCACTATGCTTACAACTATGCCGCCGCGCATGGTGAGGCTGTCTACTTTGTTGCCCAACGCCATAAACTGCAGAATCAACTGCCCTTGCCTCCTTTGAACATGACGCAAGATGCCGAAGTGCTCAAGCGCATCAAGATGAAGTACCCCCGCCCCTTCTCCACCTCCGTGCCAACGCGCCAACGCTGATGCTCGGCTGGTGGCCAGGTATGTCGAGGACGACGAGAAACTCTGCAAGTTTTTGGCGAGCCTGCAGTTGCTACCGCGCTTGCCTCGGCTGCTCGTCATCGACGACGTGAGCAGCTTCGTGGGCGACAAGGACCCCAAGCGCATCGCCAGAGTGATGGCGTTCATCAAGGAGGCTGCCACCTACGCCGCCACCAAATCGTACTCCACTTCGCCTCCTGGTTGGCTGAGGACCCACCCTCATGGCCTGACCGTCTCGCATTATCATCAGGCGCCACTTCGTGTTGGTCACGAGTGACACTGTGGACGTGGAGGCCAGCTCCCGCAACTTGCAGCTGTACCAGCGCTGGTTCGACTTGATCTTGCTCATCCGAGGTTCGTGCTGTTTCCACTTTCTGTTGCGCGTTTGCTTTGGGCAACAAGACGAGATGGCTGCGCTCACTCCAGCTCTTTGCGCCACAACAGGGCCGCACAACCCACTGCAGCTGACAGTGGAGAGCGTGCACGGACGAGCAGACCCGAAAGGTGTTCACATGTACTATGAACTTTCGCCAAGCTACGTGTACTACGTCAACACTGAGCTGGATGCATCAGCCGCGGCACACGAATGAACCAAGTGCAGCGAAGAGATGGATATTTATTCAATGTACCGCGTAGCACGCCGCTCCCGCCAGCTGTAGATCGTCAATGTACAGACCTTTTTCGCTTAGCGACCATATTTCTGGAACTCCCAGTCGCGGTTGTCTGTCATTAAGGAAGGGAGAACGTCAGATTACTGAAGATCATCTGCAGCATCTTGGGGGGGGGGGGAATTGTGATGAGAGAAGCTTCTTACCGAGGGGGCACACTTGTCTCGTCTTCAGCCAGCGACTGATGCAGTGGAAGTGGAAAGCGTGGTTGCAAACACCCCAAGCGACTGTGCACTCTTCGCTCGTGGCCGAGGCTTGGTTGGCTTGGCACTCGATGCCTGCAAGCGAAAACAACCACCATTACAGAAACGTTAAGCGATGCAGCAGCGTGACGTGAACAAACAGTTTCTTGGCGTACAAAGATCCATAATGTGGTTTCGGCAAATGGCGCAGTTATCGACGACGATATCTGTGGGACGCAACCTCGATTAGATTCTCTGCACAAGACCATCACATGATGCAAATTGCGGGTGATGATGGGCAAAACGGCTGCGTACCCCAGGCCCACAGAGCGACAGCGTTCCATTTCTTAACTTCGAACTTCTTGCCACCAGCGCCCTTGGAGGCGGCTCCCTTACCGACTACCTTCTTCTTGGTGTCCTTCGTCTCCTCCACCATCTCATTTCCCGCATCCTCTGTGTCCGACATGTTGCGTGAAGGTCTTTGTGATTGATAGATCTACTCTCTGCGGCAGCTGATTTGTTTCTGCGTTTCGCAGAGCCAAAAGAAAAAGGACCCATAACCCAATCTTTCTCTGAAACACGAAGGCTGAAGCCAAAAAACCAGGTTTTTCCCCCTTTTGCGTAATTCAATTTTAATTAGCTTCTCTGCACTTTTACTCGTCGGCGCGCTTCTTCTTCGGGGTGGTGTCCTTCTCCGCCGCGGCGGCCACTTCCGTGTTGGCCTCGCCGTCAGCCTCGCCGTTGGCGGCGCCCTCTGCCCGTTTTCGCTTGAGACCCTTCATCTTTCTGGTCTGCATCTGGCCGAGGTCCTGCTTCTCCTTGTGCACGTTGATGACCGTGCCAGGATGCTCTGCGTGACGTTCTTGACCTTCCTGTTCTTGAGCTCTCGTGGCTGTCGGAGGGCCTCCTTCATCAAATCGTGAGCCGCGAAGCGAGTGCGCCTGATCGTCAGATCCATGGCCGGGCCAATCTCCTCCAACTCCACTCGGGGCAACTAGAGTTATGCGCGTAAGCACGCAACCCACGTTGAACAGCTTAGCCGAGCATTTGTGGGAAGGTACGTTTGTGCCGGACTTCTTCAGGTTGATGCTGTAGTGACGGAAGTAGATCTTTCCCTCCACGGCAGTGCACACGAACACGTGGTCCAGACCCATGAGGCTGATCTGGTCAGTCACCTCTCCTCGGTAGAAATGTACGGCCGAGTTAAGGACAATGGGCGAAGTCTGAAGAGAGGCAAGCGAGAGCCAAAGAAAACAGCGCACGCACACGACAGGGGAGAGCAACGGAAAGCGCAGCGCGGCAGCAACAGGGAGGCAGGGCAGAAGGGTGGAAAGGATATCAAGCAGCAGATTGGCGAACTTCTTGTACTCCTCCTTCTGCTCGAACTCAGGGCCACGGAACACGAAGCAAGGCTTGAAGCCCACCGTGTACGAGAGGTTTCCCTGCAATTACAAGCGGGCACAGACAGTCAGCGACAAGCTCGGCAAGACGCGGACTTAGGAATGCAGGCGTGTGCCGCGAGGAGGAGGAGGAGGAGCGCACGGGGTGCTGCTGGATAGACTTGAAGTTCGAGACGCCGAGCTCAATGAGGTCGAGAACCTGGTGATCGAAGAACCGGCCCAGCACGAGGTTGTGGGGCCTCTTCTTTTGGTGCGAACCAAAAGCCATGAGGCTGCAGTCGTTCTTGTTCGAGAAGAACTCGATGGAGCCCTGATCCTCGAAAGGTCGCGTGTCGTTGCGTCTGTGAAATTTGATTCCGTGGGGCTTCTTCAATGTGTACTGTTGGAGATCATAGGGAAAACAAAATTAAATCTTGGCCGGAAAGAGCTTAATCTAATCACGTAAAATTAATCACGTTAAATTACTAAAATTTAACCGCAACTCAGGCTTGCGTGATGGGAGGTGCAAAGGGTACCATGTCGGCGATAACCTGGTTGATGATTTCGCTGGTCTTGGGTCCGCGAAGAAACATTGCCGATTTCACATTCTCGTTTACCTTAGGCTCCTTCTTCAGCAGAGCGCGTTCGATGCGCTTGTTCTTGGGCCTCCTTCCATTGATAATTCTGGTGGACATGCTGCGAGATGGATGTTGGTGTCTGGGCCGGAGTGGAATGCTGTGCGTGGAGTGGCTTTCAATCTTGCGGCCGCAAAGGAGTCAAGGCAAGGAAAGGAAGGAAGCCAGAATGTCTACAACAAATCCATTTCCGGCGTGTGCTGGCTCTGACCAGCAAAAGCAGTGCTTCTCGTTTTGGGCGGCTAAACCAGTTTTCGCCTGTGCCCGCCCAGCACTTTTCATGTTCCTCCATCTTCTACTCGACATTTCTCATTGATTCTGCACCGCCCAGGGTGTGCATCCTCTCCACCCGATCAGGCGTTCTTCTTTGTCACACTACCGCATTTTTTGTTTTTCACATTGCGATGGAGGTACGACACACAAGCCGCTCCTGCATGCAACTCGATCGCAATCTTACGAGATTGTGATCATCACCGCTCCCACTCTTTGTCACCTCACCACTAAGCGTCCCTCTTCTCTCTCGTAGAAACACTCTGATAGCCCGAAGTTGCGTTCCAATCCATTCGAGGATGGCGAAGGAGGCTCCTACGAGCTGAGGGAAGTCGCCCTCAAGGGCTCTCCAAAGCCGGCCCACAACCAGACCTCCAATGGCTACTACCTGCAAGCACAGGATGGAAATGGCGATTCCAATTTTGATTTGCACCTCGACGAAGATCCCCTTCAATTGCACTACGATGGCGAGAGAGAGGAGGAAGACGAAAAGGAAGACGATGGAAACGACGACTTTGACGTCATCACCATTGAAGAGGGTGCGCACGTCCTGCACACTCCGCTTCCTCCCCAAGTCCGTGTCAGTGTCATGTCAGCGTCATGTCCTCTGTCTGTTCTCTCCTTCTTTGTCCTCACCTTGTGTGTTGCGTCGCGGTTGCAGGTCATCGCAAGCACGGCGCGCCCATGACGCTAGATGAAGAGGCGCAGTATAGGAGCTGGGTGCGCTGGGCCATCATCGTGTCGTGGGCGTCGGTCGTCATCGACCTTGCGTTCGGCTTCATCTCTCTCTTCATCGCCATCGCCGGTACACATCCACTCCCTCCTTGCATGAGGCCAGGAACGTGTAAAGTGACGATGATGGTGTGTGTGGCGTGATCATCAGACAAGAGCGTGGGCATATTCGGGTTTTCGCTGGAGAACTTCTTGGACGTCGTGACCTCGCTCCTCATCATCTGGCGCTTCGGCGGGTTCAGCCGAGAGGAGCTGGTCGTGGGCGATCCCGTACGGCGACCTCTCGCGTCCTTGGATGATGAGCCTGCTGCAATCAACCCGCGCGCTAACGTTTTCTTTACACGTCGTTTGCACCAACCCAGGTCTATGACGATAAGATGGAGAAGAGGGAACAGCGAGCGGAGGTGCTCATTGCGCTTCTGTTCGTCTTGCTGGGCGGCCTCACCTGCTTGATCGCCCTCATCGTACTCTACGAGAAGGAATCGCCCGACGACGTGATTGCCGGTGCGTTGCGCATGCCTCTCCCTCCCTCCCGGCTGTCGCTTGTCTCTGGAGTCCCTCCTCACCTTGTCGCTTGGGTGTCTCGCTCTCCAGTGATCATTGTGGCCGCGGTGTCCATCGTGGTGCTGGCTGTGCTGGCGGTGGCCAAGTTCCGTCTCGCGACGGCCCTCCACAGCCAAGCGTTCCGCCAGGACGCCTGGGTCACCACCATTTCCTGCATCCTCTCTGTGGGCTTGCTGGTATCCTGTCCAACTCCAATTTGCCCTCTTCATGCCACATCTCCGGGACTCATTGTGGTTCTGTGTGTGTTTCTCGTCCTCTCTGGAACGCAGGCCGGATCGGTCATATACCACATTGACAACGACATCTGGTTCATCGACTGCCTGGTCGCGCTTCCGCTAGGCGGAGCGTTGTTGATCTACGGCCTCAAGACCCTCTGCACGCGACAGTGGTGGCAGCCCCACTTCTGGGGCTACTACCAGACCAACGCGCCCATCAACTGATACTTCACTCATCACGCCACCCCCCCACCCCACAGCCCAGATCGCTCACGCAGGCTCTACGCCTCGCGAATGTAAAGAGACCCACCACGTTAGCCTGCCTAACCAGTGCAAAGCCTAAAACCCGCTACACCACGTCTACACCTCTGGCGTCTATGGCATACATGTTGTTGCTGATCGCGTGGGTGCATCATCTTTGCGTTGGTGATGACGGCACTAAACGTGCACGATCACGGCGGGACAAAAAAATGCACGATTTGCTCACGACGCCAAGTGCAGAAACACCACACAACACGCCAGTGGAAGATCATGCGCCGAAGCTCTGCACTTGCCCGTGGGTTCGCCCCGTTGCGCTCCAATGCCCCCGCTTCCGCTCTCTTCACCGTACCCCACACCTCGGAAATTGATCTTCTGTGCATAAGACGCAAGATTAGAAATTCAATCTCTCTCTTTTTTTCTTAACCTAATCAGACACGCAGAACCCTGACCACCTCTGCCGGTGCTTCCCAACTCGTGCGCTTCCCCGCTCTTCTTCAAATCATTTAATTAATAAATGCACAAATGAGATGGAAGGACCGTTGGGGCTGAGGCTTGTGGCGTGTGGCAGGCTGTGGGCGTGGGTAAACTGAACCATGTCGCCATTGCCGTACCTGATCTGGAGCAAGCCACCAGCCTCTACCGGGACGTTATGGGCGCCAAAGTCAGTGAGCCGCTCGTACGCCTCCCTCCTCCATCGTTCGTGCAGTGTGCTCCTTCACCCAACTGACCCACGGCTCTCTCTCCTCACATACGCGCTCGGACATCAGGCGCTGGCCGAGCATGGCGTGACGACGGTGTTCATAGAGCTGGGCAACACCAAGCTCGAGCTCCTCCACCCTCTCGGTGAGAACTCGCCCATCGCCAACTTCCTCAAGACCAAGCCCTCTGGCGGCATCCACCACATCTGCCTCGAGGTTCGACACATACGCGACTCCATCTTTCACCATCATCGGTTCGCTCTCAGTTGGCTGACGTGGCATCCATAATGTGACGTGTGTGTGTTGTGCGCACACATCAGGTGAAGGACATCCACGCGGCGTTGGAAGTGCTCAAGGCCAAGGGCATCCGTGCCATCGACCAGAAGCCCAAGATCGGCGCCCATGGGAAGCCCGTTGTCTTCTGCCACCCCAAGGACCTCAACGGCGTCCTCGTCGAGCTCGAACAGGTCTGAACGTGCCGAGCAGCAAACGGGAACAACAAGACCACGTCAACATTGGTTATCATCATGTTTCACTTCTTCGCTTGTGTGTTGCACCAAAGCAAAAGTGTGGCGGGATAAAACCAGGGGGCGCGGTGGAAGAACGAAGAAGAAGACAAGATCGATCGAATTGGACGGAAGGCGGTTGCAGAAGGTCCAGAACGACGTTTTGAGTGGCCAGTGACGAACTGCTGTATCATAGTCGAAAAGAGGCCCACAAATCGAATCGATTTGATAGCGAGAGAGAGGGCCATGGGCAACCAGGTGTCAGGACCGGGTGGCGCCATTTCGAAAAAGAAATGGGAGAGCGAGATGAAGGGCAAGGACAAGCTGGACATTTCGTCGCGGCAATTGACCAACGCGCAGATCGCACACCTGAAGCTGAGCTGCCTCAAGAGCCTGACCTTCCTGAATGCGAATTACAATCGGTTCGATCGCCTGCCCCCCAACATCGCCAAGCTGGCCAAGCTGCAGCGGCTCATGCTGGTCAAGAACAACCTCACCATGCTGCCGGTCGAGATCTGCCATCTGCGCAATCTGACCAAGCTTGAGGTGGGCAACAACGCCCTGGTGGCCCTGCCCGAGGGCATGTTCGAGGCCATGCCGCTACTCGAGGAGCTCAGCTGCTTCATGAACCAGCTCCAGCGGCTGCCGCGCGAGGTCGGCTGGGCGCGCAGCCTCAAGCGGCTCGTGGCCTACGTCAACCAGCTCCAGCGCCTGCCCGAGGAGCTGGGCCTCTGCGCCGACCTGGTCGAGCTCGACGTCGCCACCAACCACCTCACCGCCCTCCCCGCCATGCTGGCCCACCTCTCCTCGCTCCGCCGCCTCAACGTCTCCTCCAACCGCCTCGTCCACCTCGGCCCCCAGCTCGGCGACCTGCCCGACCTCGAGCGCCTCGACCTCCGCTTCAACCGCCTCCTCCGCCTCCCCGACGAGCTCGGCCGCCTGGCCCAGCTCAACAGCCTCCTCCTCGACCACAACGACCTCGCCTCGCTCCCCGCCGCCCTCTCCACCCTCTCCACCCTCAAGCTCCTCTCCATCAACGAGAACCGCCTCGCCCACCTCCCGCCCGACGCCCTCGCCCTCCCCGCCCTCGCCGAGCTCTCCCTCCGCGCCAACCGCCTCACCGCCCTCCCGCCCGAGCCCCTGGCCGCCCTCACCGCCCTCCAGACCCTCGACCTCGCCCACAACCTCCTCCCCTTCCTCCCGCCCGCACTCGGCACCCTCCCACGCCTCACCAACCTCTTCCTCGGCGCCAACCTCCTCACCCTCCTCCCCACCGTACGTACACCACCGCCACCTCCATCCCCCTCCCCGCGCCTCCATGACTCGAGCCGATGCTCATTATTGCGCGTCGTGTCGTGTCATACGTGTGTGTCACGCGTGTGTGTCGTGTCGTGTCGTGTCGTTGGGATGGCGACAGGAGTTGTGTGGGCTCTCGCAGCTGGCAGAGCTGGAGCTGCAGGATAACGCGCTCGAGGAGCTCCCGGCGGAGCTGGGTCAGATGGAGAAGCTGGCCCACCTGGACGTGCGCAACAATCAGCTGACCGCGCTCCCGCCCTCCATCGGGCAGCTGGTCAAGCTGCGGCTGCTCGACGCCGGCATGAACCTCATCTCCGACCTCCCGCCCGAGCTCTACGCCGTCTCCTCCCTCGCGCGACTCTCCCTCTCCGGCAATCGCATCTCCGACCTCCCGGAAGACTTCTGCCGCCTCACCCGATTGGAGCGGTAAGCGACCAATCAGGCCTTTGAGTCGCAGTTGAGTTCTTAACCAATTGATTGCTGCAGGCTGCTGTTGGGCTACAACCAGCTCTCCACGCTGCCGGCAGGCCTCAACCAGTTGACGCACCTCACGGTGCTTTCCCTCTCCGGCAACCGCCTGACCACCCTGCCCCCCGTCGTCTTCGATCTCACCTGGCTCAAGGTACCAACAAGCCCCCGTCCCATCCCACTCCCGCCGCCACGCCGCCCAAGCCGGGCCTACTGACGGGCGCGCATTGCGCGGGCTTGCGTGGGGTAGGAGCTGTACGTGGCGGCGAACGGGCTGACGGAGCTGCCGACCGAGGTGGGGCGGCTGACGACGCTGGAGATCCTGGACCTCACGAGCAACCACCTCACGGCGCTCCCCGAGGAGCTGGGCTGCTGCGTGCGGCTCACCGAGCTCGAGGCCTCCCACAACCGCCTCGCCTCGGTGCCGGCCTCGCTGGGCAACCTGGTGTCCCTCGTCGAGATCGACCTCTCGGCCAACGAGCTCACCACCCTCCCGCCCGAGCTGGCGCGCCTCACCGCCCTTCGCCACCTTAAGCTATGCCACTGCCGCCTCCAGCGCCTGCCCCGCGAGCTGGCCGCGCTCGTGCCCCCGCCCGATCTGCGGTTCACCACCAACAGCAACGACGCCTACGCCTGCACCAACGGCGACCGCACGGCCTACCCGGGCCGCCTGTCGTGGCTCAGCACCGAGGGCAACCCCGAACTGGCCGACCTCCCCGAGGCCCTCGCCTCCATCACCGAGCGCGAGTTCCGGGGCGGACGTCCGCTGGTCTCCCCGTTCTCGTCGCCCTCCTCCCCGCCGACGGCGCGTGACCGGGGAAAGGAGCGCGGTGCAGCGGCGGCTGCGGCCGAGCCGGTCGAGGCTGGTATGTGCGCGCGGTACGTGTGCTGGGCGGAGATGCGCGGGCTGCGACCTACCATGGAGGACACGGTCTACGTCAACCACGCCCTGCGCCCCGACACCCAGCTCTACGCCATATTCGACGGTCACCGCGGCAGCGACGCCGCCGAAATCGCGGCCGCCTACGTGGGCAAGGCCTTCGACCAGGCCCTGCGACAGCACGGCGACGACGTGGGCCAGGCCATCTTCACGGCCTTCCGACGGCTGGAGGACATCGTCCTCGATTCCAAAACCGAGGCCGGCTGCACTGCCGTCGTGGCCCTCGTACACGCAGGTAAGACCCCTCGCCCGCCCGCGCGACTTGTACACAGCGTGCGGCTTGGCGGTGGGTGAGTGGTGTGGGTGGTGCGGCGGTGCGGCGGTGGCTCACCCGCGACGGTTGGTCGATGGTGCAGGAGTCCTCTGGCTGGCCAACGTGGGGGACTCGCGGGCGGTGCTTTCGAGAGGCCGCGTCGCCGAGCGACTGACGGTCGACCACACTGGCAAGCTCAGCGAAGAGCGGCAAAGGATCCAAGAGCTGGGTGGCTTTGTTACCGAGAAGGGTACGCCCGCGTGCTTTGGGTTGGTTGGTTGGCCTGCGTGCCTGACGGCGGAGTACTCTGGGTTTGGGCGCGAGCAGGGCGAGTGATGGGCGACTTGGCGGTGTCTCGCTCCCTAGGCGATGCCAGCATTCGGCCATATGTGAGCGCCGTGCCAGAGGTCAAACGGTTCGACTCCTCCGCATTTTGCGTCGTGTGCGGTCCCCTGCTAACACACACACACACACACACACACACACACAACGCAGGGTGGAGCTGAACGAAGAGGTGGAATTCCTGGTGATGGCGTGCGATGGCGTGTGGGACATGGTGACCGACCAGCTGGCGGTGGACTCGGTGGCCGCCTCCGATCCGCACCTTTCAGCCACGACACTGCGAGATCGGGCCTTCCTGAGCGGCAGCACCGACAACATCTCCGTCGTGGTCGTCTACTTCGATCCCGCAGCCGTGGGCGAGCACGCCCGCAACTAAAGGCCGGGCCTGGCCCACGGTGTTGATGGTGAGTGTTGTATTTATTTATTTATTTTGTGAGCCTTTGCACTCGTTACCACTTGATAAGGTCATTGCACTCCTTCAGCAGCGCCTTGGCCACGCGTTTGTAGTTGTTCTCACCGGCCTCGAGCAGTCTGAGGCACTGCGGCGGGCCGTAGCGCTCGGTGACCTTCTTGGCGACGCTCACGCAGTTGGTGCCGAAGTACTCCCAAACCTTGCCGTTCGTGATGGACTTCATGTACGCAATAACGTCCTCGGGCGTGTGGCCGGTAACCTTGAACGCAGTCACTACTTCTTCGTTCGAGTGGCGCCCGTCGCGGTGCTTCAACTTGCCAGGGCCGTCGTAGCGCCCAAACTCGTAGATGCCGTGCCCGTCGATCTGGACGGCGTAGTGGAGGAGCTCGATGTCCCTCCCCGCCTTGCCGTTGAAGGGCCTCCGCAGGATTGTGACGCAGAAAGGGGCGTTGCTCATGGCGAGGTTTGCTTGTGTCAGCCGGAAGAGGCGTCAACCGCCCTTTTTTTATTTTCATTTCGACCGAACAACCAACCAGGGGAGGGTCGGAGAGTTCCAATGGCCTTTCGCTGCTGGCGTGAATCGCCTTCTTAAAACGTCTTAGTCAAGGAGGGAGTTGTGGTTGCTACATGAATAATAGGGTTTCCTTCGGCTTCAGGAAGAGTCTAGGAACTGCTGGAGGAGACCCTCATCCTGGTCGTTGAGTAGCCCGTTGAAGTACTCGTGGTCATCGAGCGGCGGAGGCGAGGGCGCCTCGTATCGGTCCAGCTGGTGGTCACCCACAGCGCCATCGGCCTCGCCCTGTTGAACCTTCCGGCCCTCTTCCTCTTGGTACTCCATTTGGCCACCCCCCGAGTACTCCTCGGGGGTCTCCACCGCGCGACGGTTGCCCTCGGCACCGGTGGGCGTTGGCGTGGCCGAGTCGGAATTGAGCATGGACGACGGCGAGAAGGCCGAGACGGAGGACTGGGGCTGGGCGCCCGACCCTTCGCCGGCGTAGTAGTGCCACTGGCTGGAGCGCGAGGGGAAGCCAGCGGCCCCAGACGACGGCGACGCGGGGAAGGTGTGGCCCAGGGGCGACCCCGACCCAGAATCCCTCTGACCGCCGGCCGGCAAGTCCCCGAACGCGTAGCTGCCGCCCTCTCGCGGCGGCGGCGGCTCCTGCTTGGCGAGGAGCGGCGCCACCAGCGCTGGTCGCTGCGGCTGTGAGTGCTGCAGAGCCGACGTTCCCGCGTCCTCCTGCGGCAGTGGATGAGAGTTCTGACGCGACGTGACGTGGCATGGAGGGTGCGGTGGCGGTACCAGTGCTGTTCGGGAGTCAGCGATGAGCTGTCGGCGTTGGATGTCTTCGATGAGGTGCTTCTTGTACTTGTTCTTGACGAGGTCGAGAGTGGGGCAGGACACGCAGTTGTGCTCGATGGCGTCCATCTGCGCGGCGAGCATGGCGAACTGGTTGGCCCGCAGCAGGATGCCCATGATCATGTCCAGCATCAGCACCACCCCGGCGATCACGAAGCGGAAGTGCGGCTTGCGCGAGTCCTGCAGGAACTGGTTGGCCCAGCTCAGGCCCGCCTTGTAGTCGCCCAGGCACATGTAGCACTCTGCACCCCGCACACCCACACGAACCGATTGAATGTCGGTAGTGCGTGAGACTCGAGCGTTGGCATGCCAAGAATGCAACGATGATAGGAAAAAAATAATTAAGGTGGAGTGTGGAGCGAACCGGCGCGGAGGGCGGTGATGAAGGCGAGCATGGTGAGCGAGGCGGAGGGGCTGGGGGCGTCCATGCCGTGCAGGCTGCGAATCTCGCTGTCGAGGTCGTCGAGGGCCTGGATGAGCTTGCGGAACACGATCTGCTGCTCGGGCGAGACCGAGCCCTGCGAGCCGGGCGGCGACACGGCCTTGAAGAGGTTGATGCCGGCCACCACGCTGGTCATGATGCCCGTGGCGCCGGTCACGAAGCGGAGGTGTCGGAACATGTCGTAGGAGACGACCGAGTTGGCCGACTGGGTGATGGGGTAGTAGGGCATCTGCTTGGCCCGCCGCAGCTCCTGCTTGAGCTTCACCATCTTGGCCAGGTCGTTCGACCCGTGGCGGAAGGTGAGGCTGTGCATGCACAGGCAGCGGTGGTAGACGTCGCTGTGGAAGGCGCCCAGCTGGGCGATGATGTTGATGGCCAGGGTTAGGTAGTACTCGCTCCGCTTGGCATCGGCCTCCCAGTACATGGTGTGGTGCGACATGGCGATGAGCGCCAGCGCCACGCTGTAGTCCGTCGTGTCGAACAGATAGCCCAGGTGCTGTCGCGCGCGCATGTAGAACTCCATGTGCGACTTCTCATCGCCGTGCATCAGCGCGCCTACGCCACGTCGTTCGAAGAAAATGCTGGTGCGTGAGGCGACATCACGCGACTCTCGGAGGTGGTCGAGGGTGCAGCCGTTGGTATGGGCGAGGGCGTACCGATGGCCAGACAGAAGTTGACGGAGAGGGAGAGGGCCGACCTGTCCTCGGCGCCTTCGTTGGTGCACAGGAGGTGCCGCGCGTTGTTGTGGTCCAGCGCCGCCGGGTCGAGCGGACTGATCGTCCATATGTGGGTCCTGGCCAGCGCCGAGTCAACAACAACAACCGATGATGACTATGCGCTGCCGCTGATATAGTGAAGCCGTACTTGTAGGTGTTGAGATACTCCAGCCAGATGCTGAGGTAGTGCAGGTGGGCGTCGAGCGTCCACAGATTGGCCTTCTTGGGCCTCGCCGCTGGTCGCAGGCGCTTGCTCGCGCCGGCGTGCTGCTCGAGGACCAGCTCATGGGAGCTGTCCTGTCGCCGCTTGGCCCCGTGGTGTCGCCGCAACACCACCGCCTGCTCTCCGATCTCCTCTTCCCCCTCGTCGCTCTCCTCTTCCTCGTCGCTCGCGCCCCGCTCGTTCGTGTCTCGTCCCGCCTTCGGCTTGGCGCCTGCAACCACCGTCGATGAAAGGAACAACATTACCAAACCACAATTTTTTCGTATCATTGATCAGTGATATCTTACACAAATAAGGAGAACTACCAAATAAATAAATAACAGTTTACACAACAAGACGCGTGACTGGCGCCTTAATTGGCTCCAAGGAGACCGTCGTCGACATGAGGATGACAGGAGAAATTGGCCCAAAAACTAAGGGCGTTGCGCCTCAACGTGCGGGGCAATAAAACCAAAAGAGGAGAAGAAAAGGGGAGCAGACAACGAAAGGGGGAGGGGGGCGTACGAGAGTTGGACCTCTGGGCGCCTCCGCCGCCACCCACGCGTGGCTTCATGAAGTGAAGGCCCGAGAACAGCTCCAGCGCGGGTAGACCGCCCGGCGTGTCCACGTCGGCGCTGCTTTCGCCCTCGGCGCTCTGAGGTCGGGCCTTGTCGTTGAACGGCCAGGGCAGGCTGGGCGGCTGGGTCCGCGTGACCTTGTCGGGCGCCGGCAGCTGCTGCGGCGGCAGCCGGTGGTCGGTGAAACCGACGACGGGCGCCTTTGTGTAGGAGGGGCCGACATCGGCGGCGCCGCTGCCACCGCGCAGGGCGTGCGGGTAGCTACCGCCGCTGGAGGATAGTCGCTCCTCCCTTTCCTTTTTGATCTCCTGCAGCAGCGCCGCAGCGGTGTTGACACGCGGAGGCGGTGCCTGCTGCTGCTGTTGCTGCTGTTGCTGTCGATTGTCGCTCATAGCGTGACGTGCCCGGTTGGCGTGCAACCCATCGCCATCCATAAACACCGATCCCGCCGCCGGAAAGGAAGGCTTGGAGCCCGCCGGGGCCTTGGGCTTCACGCTGCTCGCCGGTGGTGGCCCATCGGTTGGAGGCGCTTGACTCCTGCGCGCGCGTGCGGGAAAAAACCGAGCAATGAGCCCTGGGCAGATCCGCGGCAGAACTCGACTCACACCCAAACCCAAGGGATCCGCCCGGGTGCAAGAAGTGTGCACAGCGCGAGGGCAAGAGGGTACGAGAGAGCAGAGGGGTCACGTTACCTGCTGCGCCGGGAGAACTTGAGCCCACAGGCGTTACATAGTCTGTGAGGGAAAGAGAGAGAGAGAGCGATCGTTGGTGTTGGGGTCCGCCCCGGGGAACTTGGCAGTAACAGGAGGCGAAGGTGCACATCGTGGTGGGTGGCGGGTGGGGGACACGTACATGGCGCCGTTGGGACCTCGTCGCCAACAGGGGGTGTTGGTGGTCTCGCACTGGGAGCAGGCCTTGGCAGGGCCGGATGAACCAGAGGCGGGCAGCGCAGAAGAGGTGGCAGCACCAGAGGCAGAAAGATGTGCCCCAAGAAAGTTTGCGATTTGCGATGGGGTAGCCGTAGAGGGTGCAGATAGATTGAGAGCAGAAGACGTGGAGAAGAAGGGGCTGGAAGAGGATGAAGTGCGAAGAAACGAAGGAGGTGAAACTGTGAGGTGGTGGGGACCCGCAGTTGGTCCCGCCCCGGCCTGTGCCAGGGGAAGATGTGAAGGAGGTGGTGGAATCGCGCCGCTCATCTGCGGTGGTGCAACCGACGATGACAAAGGATTTTGCGGCAAGGACGAAGCCACTTGCATGGTGGCGGCTGAGCTGTTGTCGTCTTGCTCTCTTCTCCTCTCGGGGGTGTCGTATAACCAGAAGCAGACAAGAAAGAAGCGTAGGAAGAGGACGATACCAGGCCTTTGACGGAAGGCAGTTCTTCTTTAAAAAGGGCGAAGAGTGAGCACAAGCAGCACCGCGCGTGCGAGGAGCTCGTGCGGGGATGTTGCGCTAAAGAAGACGACCCGTCGACGTGAACGACGGCTCTCGAAACGAAATTTCATTTGTTCGGGTTGCGTTCTCCGAGGCTTGCCGCACCATTGGTTATAATTGAGGACTGCCCGCCAACCGTGGGTCTCGCTGCGTTATTTTTCGTTTTGTTTCCACGAACAGGCTCAAAAAGTTGTGCACAATAAAATAAACAAAATGGTTTCTAAAACCTCAGGTGTCAGTGGTCTCGAGGTCGGAGAGGCTGTCGTTTACGCTCACCGGGCTGTACGCTCGACGAGCGTAGTTGACACTGCACACAGGGCCGAGAGAGTGAGGCTCACGGCGGCGTGTCTTGCGTGGGAGCGGCAAGAGGAGGGACACGAACCTGCCGACTTCGGCGTACTGCCGTCGGAAGAGGCGAGCGTGGAGCGATGGGATGGCCACGCGGAGGATTTCTTCGAGAGAGGCCAGCACGATGATGGGAAGCACGATGAAGGGCGACGCGATGATCATGAGCAAGTGCTGCCACCAGCGGTAGCGCGACCACACCTCCTGATTCGACAGCCCGTACACAACGCAATTCAAGAACCCTGATGAAGGTTCACACAACCAATGGTCAGACAATGCAAAGCCAAACAAAGAGTGAAGAGAACGCCGTACCTTGTGCAGGAGAGAAAGCGTTCTGGATGAGGCCGAGCCAGAAGAGCCAGCAGTGCGGAGCAATATAGGTTTCAATGTGCGACGCGACGTTCGGCGCCCAGCACACGGCGTACACCAGCACGAACAGCGCGAGTCGGTGCTGGATCTTTGCGGATAGATGGTTCTTCGTCCCTGCCACGCGCGGTAAGTGCGTGTCCACCCACGACAGCCACAAGAGGGGAAGCGGAAGCGAGGGCAGTGTGTAGACAAACCTCGGTGTTTTCGGCTTCTTCGCTGCACATAGAAGGCGATGATGCCATAGAGAAAGATGTTCACGAAGAACGAGATGATCATGGGAAGCTCCCAGAAGATGAATAGATAGGGCTCCTTGGGGTGACACCTGCAGGTCGATGCAGACGTAGGTAGTTAGCACTGTGTCATGCATCACCACCAAGATAACGGGAGGGGAATGGTACCATCCGCTCTCGGTCTTCTGGTACCAGTCCGCGGCCAGCAAAATAATACAAAACACTGGTGGGAGCGAAATTAACGGTACGGAAGGGCCGGTATGCGTATACAGGTATAGTGTATAGAAGAGAGGGTACCCAGAGGCGTGCCCCAACACACGATGTGGGCAACGATCATGAACACGTTCGTCCAGTTCCACTTCTTGCCTGCGCTCGTGCCTTTGCTTCCCTGTGGGAGAAGAAAAGGAGAGAAAATGAGAAGGTGGGCTATGCGGAAAGCGCGTGAGAAGGAGTGAAGGCACACCTCGGAAAGCATCATATCCTTGTGCCACACGATTGCGTAGAACAGATAGAAGGCGATGCACGACGACCAGAAGAACGATGCCACAACAGAGAACTCGATGAAGCTGCGCAGCGTGAGGCACGTCGCCCAACTGTACTCCGAGGCAGCGAAGAGCCAGCTCTGGCTCAGCGCAATCGCAAACGACGCCATCAAGTCTGACGTAGGAAGGAGGAAACGTTATGAATTAGCGATGACCACGTATTTGTCAGTTTCCTTCCATTCAACGGCGGGTCTGGTAGACCAGGTTGGGTGATGGTACCGGCGATGGCCAGCCAGAAGATAATTTGGGAGACGACCAGGCGTCGGCTGAACATGAGGTAGTGCACCACCACGAACGAGCTCCCCATGAGGCTGCACTTGTGCAAGCGTTCTTGCAGGGTGAGTGCTCATGAATACAATAAAATTATTAAATAAATAAAATATTAAATAGGAATAATGAACGCACCTGAGGAGGGCGGAAGCAAGATTTACGCCCCCCAGAATCTGGGTGTCCTCGTGGGTGTACTCTTCCTGCAGGGAAAAAGACAAAATACCATAGATCAAAAAAAAAATCATCGCGGAGGTGGGGAAGAAGGGAGATCGTACGATGCAGCCGAAATAATGACTGGCACTCATTCTGCCCGAGAGGTAGCTGTACAAGTCTTTATACAATTGAAGTCAATGGGGCCGGCCGTTTGGGATTACCCCCTTGCACCAGAGAATCCAGAAGATGTAACGGAAAACGACTGCGAGGATGTCTCCGCAAATGACGTTACTTCGCATTTCGGCAGTACTGGAATGCCGATCATTCCAAACAGTTTTGCCGCCAATGTGGTCGTTTCGGCCGAGCTGACAGCCAAAAACAAGAAGCCAACACCTCGGGAACACGCGATTAAAATCAAAACAAAAAATAAATCACCAATTTTGTGCAAAAGAAAAACAGAACGCGACCAATCAACAACGATGGAGGAAGAGAGAATCAGAAAGAGGAAGGAGCTGCAGGAATGGATTCAGCAGCGTTATCCCGTGCTGGACATCACGATTGAGGGAGATCTCGAGGCCGGTGCTGCGGAAGTGTTCACTCACTTCTTCCCCAAATGGGACAGATCTAAGATGCATCTCCACCAGTTCACGGATGGCATCACCAACAAGCTCTACAAGGTGCCTTCCTATTCAGATTTTGCACGATTTCGCTCGCTCTGCTGCAATCTGCCCACGGAACGTGATTTAACTCCATTTTGGCCAACTGACTGACGTGCCTTCGCAGGTTGTGGCTCAGCTGGAGGAGACGCCGCGAGGGGAGGACTCGCCACCCGAGAAAACTGCACTTGTGCGCATCTACGGCGAGCGCACCGAGGTCATGATCGACAGGTTCGCCGTCGTTCTCTTGTGCTGTTTCCCTCTAACTCCGACTACAATTTTAATTTTCGGTGTTGGCGTGCAGGGAGAGCGAGCTGACAACACTCGTCTGCCTGGGCAAACTCGGCCTCTGCTCTCCGCTCTACGGCCGCTTCAACAACGGTATCTGCTATGGCTTTGTGGAAGGCAAGCCCTTCACACCCGACGACATGAAGGCCCCCGAGAAGTTCAAGCTCGTACGCATTCCTCCGTGAGCTACATTTCTTGTGGTATTTTTTTAACAACAAAAAAAACCAATCTTTTCTCGTGCGCAGGTGGCTCATCAACTGGCGCTGTTCCACGCAGTGGACGTGTTCGGAGAGCGAAAACCCGCCCTGTTCAATACCCTCCGAAAGTGGTTGTTGGAGATTCCTGACTCTTTTGATGATCAAGAGAAGAACCGGTGCGTGCCCCTTACTCCTTTAGCGTCCCCCTCCCGGTGGTACACTTATCGGATGGCCTTGTGTGGCGATCGCTTTGCGACTGTGCAGACGGCTGCAGGAGCAATTTTCCATGAAGAGATGTGTCGAAGAGCTGGAGTTCTTGGAGGAGCAGCTGAGCGGGACCACCTCGGATGTCGTGTTTTGCCATAACGACCTCCTGTCCGCCAACATCCTCTACCAGGCGGCCTCGGCCCCGGATGCCAAGCCTGCGAAAGTGCGCTTCATCGACTACGAGTATGGCAACTATAACTGGCGGGCGTACGTTGATCATCCCATGCACTCACTCGCGTAATCGCCCTGCGTGATGGCAAACGCTTATCTGCTCCCTCCTCACTTCTGATCAGCTACGACATCGCGAACCATTTTTGTGAGATGATGGGCTATACGGTGGACGGCTCGAAGTTCCCCACGAAGGAGTTCCAACTCGAGTGGCTTCGGGCCTACATTGCCGCCCAGCGCCACATCGGAAAGAACCCTGCCTATCAGGCCGCCGAACCGGTACGGCGATTGCCAACCTTGCGCCCCTGCTCAAGGCCTCTGGAGCCCTCCGTACACTCACATTGGCTGAATTTCCCAGGAGCTCGGAGAGGAGGACGCAGTATCACAGGAGGACGTGGATGCTCTCTACGAGGAGGTCAAGCGGTTCACACCCGCGCCATCCTTCCACTGGGGCGTGTGGGCACTTGTACAGGCTCGTTACTCCTCGCTCGAGACCTTCGATTACATCGGCTATTCGTCGAAGCTGTTCGAGCGATACCACACGAGGAAGGAGGAGGTCTACGGCTTCCGCTACGGCAAGTCCCCCGCGGCCGCCGCCAAGCAAGAATGATCTTTGGCCGGGCTTGGCGCGACACACCAGCTGACGGGCATGGTGTGTGCCTTGTTCTTGCCACACTTTATTTTGATTTTATTTTTGGGCCAATACATTTTCCTCAAGTTGCACAGCAACCAGCGTTTTGGCGCCATTTGCGCGAATAAAAGGCGCACGAAAATTTGGAAGAGGCCAAGAAAAGCTTTTCTCTCGCCGGGCAGGGTCGTTCGGCTCAACCCGCGATTGTTGTGTGGATGGATTGGGAAACGGAGGACCGCGCGACAGACGAACAGCCCCCAGGAGTGGAGGAAAGAGAGAGCGCGAATGGTGGCGCATCAGAGAAGAGGGGAAGGAAGAGGCAGAGAGAAGATCTCGATGGGGGCGCATCTGCTCTCCTCCCGCCTCCAATGAGCCCCGCCGAGCTCACATCGCACATCAAGGGCGAGATGTTCTCTACCGTTGGAACCGAACTCATGGAGCTCGAGAATTCGGTCGAGAAATTCAACACCTTCTTGCGAAATCACGAGATGTTTCCCTATCTCAGCGAATTCATTCAGCAATTCTTCGACCTCTCCAAGCGCGTGAAGACGAGGATGCAAGACTTGCACACTCTCTACTCATTCCTGGTACGTTAATTTGCTTGCACCAGCGAATCACCAGTTTTTTTTTTGAAGTATTGATAATCATTTCATTCATTTTTTTTCTTCAGAATGGTCACCAAATGTCGGCCTCGAAGACGTCGGCAGGCTACTTCAGCGTATTGCCGCAGGAGTTGTGCCTCTACATCCTCTCCTTCCTCGAGTGGCGAGATCTGTCCAGCATGAGCCTGCTCAATCGTCAATGGCAGAGTCTCTCGCGGGACAATATGCTCTGGAAGGCCCTCTGCGCCAAGCACTGGAAGGAAATGTGGAACTCATCTTCGAGGGGAGGCTTGTCCTCATCATCGACGAACCTGTCTTCCCTCTCCGCTCTATCCCCCACCTCGTCATCGTCGTCAGCTGCTGCCGAGCTGGAGGACGACGTCCTCGAGGAGACAGCAGAAGAAGATGGCGGCCGAGCCACTTCTGAGCCCGTGAAGAAAAAGCTCAAGGTGGACGTCTCGGCGCCGGACGCCTCGACACCGCCTGCCTGGCAGGACGTGTTCAAGAGCCGGCTCTTGGTCGACCGGAACTGGCGGATGGGCAACTGCGCCGCACGCACTCTTGCCCCCCAGTCAGAGGTGGAGAGTGCCGCCTTTTGTCTTCACTTCGACGATGAGCGTTTCGTCACGGCCACTGATACTATTGAGGTACTTCCTTATCCATTTATCACTGACGCACTGCAGGGAAGAGACTGACTTCTCCCGGCGCCAGGTATTCAATGTCAACACGGGTGAGCTGATCCGAACGATGCGCGGCCACACGGACTCCGTGATGTGCTTGGACTTCAACAAAAAGTGGATTGTCAGCGGTTCTAAAGGTTTGCTCTGGTCCACCACGCGTCCATTCCTTGCATCGAGAAACTCTCGTACTTTAGTCTGACCGTGCTCATTCATCGCAGACAATACGATCCGCGTGTGGGACGTCAAAACGGGGCATGTCAAGTACGTACTCGACGGTCATGCCAACGGTGTGCGCACGGTGCGGTTCGATGATAAAATAATCGGTATCAAGCTTCTTCTTCGTCGCCTTGGCCTCGCCCTGCACTTGCACTCACTTGCTCGCCTCTTCCACATTTAGTGAGCGGATCTCGAGATTCGACGATCAAGGTGTGGGATCTGGAGCAAGGCGTGCCTTTGCGCACCATGGTCGGTCATGCCTACACCGTGTACTGCCTCGAGTTTGATAACCGCTACATCATATCCGGCTCAGTCGGTACGAACATCTCCTCGTGTGGCGTCTTGGCGCCACAGTCCTAACTCCTGGTTCCTTCCTCTTTTTAGATAAAACAATTCGCGTTTGGGATGTGGAAACTGGGGAGCCTGTGACCATGCTAAAGGGCCACGGCAACTCCATTCGCTGCCTCAAGTTCGATCAATCGCGACTAGTCTCTGGAGCCTGGGTACGAAGCACCCGGCCGAATCGCTCGGATTGTGGTGTTGTGTGGCTAATCGATTAATGTTGTGGCCTGATAGGACAATCATGTCAAGCTGTGGGATCTAGAGACCTCCAAGTGTATCACCGCCTACAAGGGCCACACAGATCGCGTGATGTGCCTCCAGTTCGATCAGAACAAAATTGGTTCGCGCCACCTCTCCGTTTGAGCTGTAAGGCTTCGTACTCACCTATCGGCCCGTTCGGGTTCCGCACTTTCTCCGTACAGTAAGCGGCTCTGTTGACAAGACAGTTCGCATCTGGGACATGCGCACGAGTAGTCCTGCCATCATCCTCAAGGGTCACAGCTCGTGTGTCTACGACCTGCACTTTGACGACTTCAAGATCGGTATCCTTGACCCGTTCCTGCCTCCGTGGCATGCACAAGATCTTGGGGTAACTGACTGCTTCATCCACACAGTGAGCGCAAGCAAGGATCGAGGTTTGATCACGTGGGACTTCAAAGCACCGCGCCCACGCGATCGACTCACCGTGGCCACGCTCGACGGCGAAGGTTGCTACGTGTTCGACGCCGCTTTTGACTCTCCCTCGGCCAGTGCCCCTGCTCCGGCTCCCACGCTGGAGCCGCTTATCGTGGTTCCCTACGAGGTATGGCTCGCGCTTCCCTACCTCTTTATGCCGACAACTTTCATTTATCCACCGCATACGTATATCTTATGGCACAGGCCGGTGTGCACAACTCTCCCAATCACGCTCTCGAGAGCGGAGACCCTCACGCCCATCCTCTGACGTATGAACCGACAGGCGAACAGCTAGGCGGTGATCAAAGCGACGAGCGGCCGTCGGAGAGGATTGAATGGGAGAACGACACAGAGAGAGAACACCAAGAGGAAGAGCAGCATCACGATGCCGCCACGGTCCAGGCCGACGGCAACAACTATAACGGCGACGGCCACACCAACGGCGACGGCCATGCGCCGGACATCTACTACACCAATGACGACGGCCTCTCCTAGCTCCCCGCAGAGCAGTGCAAGCCCTGCCTGGGCGCTGGTATTTCGGTGTGCAAAACAAAGGAAGCGAAGATGGCTCTCGAACGCGCGTCCTTCGTGCCAGAGCCAGGAACCAGCGCCGAGGAATGCGTGAGGAATGTGTCCGCGTAAAAAAGTCACCGACAGGGCGGGTTTGGGCGGGATTTCGTGTTGTTTTGAGTTTGTTCTGTGTGGGTGCGCCCGCGATTGAGCACCGGACGCTCGGACAGGTGCCATGCTGCGCCACGAGACGCGATGGAGCCCAGGGCAAGACGCACCCTCCGAACCACACCTGCGCGTTCACCTCTCACTTTCGTGCCCGCTTCCTTGAACTTGTCCGGCTTGCTCCCCGCACACAGCCCCCCACCTCCCTTGTCACATTTGTTTCTTCAATCCTCTCGAGAACCTCAACAACAACAGCAGCAGCTAGCAACAATAGCACTCGACAACCCACGCGACAGAAATGCTCGCTGCTCTGGTTCCGTTCATCCTACCACACAAGCACAGCGTGCACGACAACGACTCGCCGGTGCCGAATCGAAAACGCTCAGCTCCGGTCGAGGCACAAGATGACTTGGCGGGCGACTCCTCTTCAGATGAGGAGGGCCACTACCTCTCTCCGATGGAGGAGAGCGAGGATGAAGCAGAGTCGCTGAGCATGCACGACGTCTACCCAGACCACGAGGAGGAAGAGGAGTCCTCCTGCATGATGCTGGAGGACCTCCACAGTCACCCCCGCTTCAACCTGCTGACCGAGCTGCCCACCGAGATCCTCTTCCATGTCCTCCAGTACCTCAGCCCCCGACACCTCCTCTCCCTGCGCCTGGTACCGTTCTCTCCCTTTCCTCTTCCGCTACTCGCTACTCGGTTCTATTTCTCAACGAGCTCGCCTCCCGCGTTCTTGTGGTCGCGTGAGAGCAGGCCAACCGGTGGCTGCACCAAGTGTGTGGAGACGACCACCTGTGGCATGGCTTCGTGAGGAGCCGCTGGCCGTCGCCGCGCCACTACGGGTCCACCCAGGGCATGGCCGACGAGTCGTGGGCGCAGGCCTACGAGCGGATGGAGTGGAACACCAACCGGCCGGTCGTGCTCAAGGGCTGGCTCTACGACTTCCCGTCGCTCTTCGCCGCGCCGCTCGAGCTGAGCCGCGACTCGATCAGTGCCTACCGGCGCGAGCGCCACTACGCCACGGAGATGGCCCAGCAGGAAGAGGAGGAGGTGCTGCAGGTCCAGTTCTTCCTCTCCCACTGCAGTGGACCCACCGAGCGACGCGAGAAGAAGGCCACCGTGTGGTACTCCAACGACAAGCTGGGTCGGGCGTGGAACAAGACCCTGGCCGACGTCAGCGGTGGCGTGCGGCCGCCGCTCAAGGCCCTCACGCACAGCACGGTGGTGATCAGCATCAACACGACGCTGGTGGGACTCGACAAGTGCACCGGCCAGGAGCTGTGGCGACACAAGCTCTTCTGCAACTACCTGGTGGCTGCCACGCATGAGGATCGCGACATCGTCTACGCCGTGGGCTGCGATGACATGGTCTACGAGGGCCGCATAGTCGTGCGCGAGCGGCCGCTCGTCGCACTCGACGCTCGCACCGGCCGCGAGTTGTGGCGCGCTGATCTCCTCCCGCTCAGCAACGACATGCGCTGCGAGCCCTCCAAGCCCATCGTTCTCTCGCCCAGTACGGACCGCATCCGCCCTCGCTCTCTGCCCTCGCACCCCTTTTGATCTCATTGTTATGGCGTACAGATTACCTGATGACGTCGATCGAGGACTTCCCTCCGTGCCCGTCGTCGTCGCTCATCGTCAGCGCCAAGACCGGCGCCGTCAGCTTCGTCGTCAAGGGGGTGCGTTTCTCTTTTTGTCGGTTTCATGTTCGACATGAATGAAGCCCGTGTGCTG
Organism: Acanthamoeba castellanii str. Neff; assembly: GCF_000313135.1. Classification (NCBI taxonomy): domain Eukaryota; phylum Discosea; order Longamoebia; family Acanthamoebidae; genus Acanthamoeba; species Acanthamoeba castellanii. The sequence goes on from NW_004457466.1 coordinate 60,595, forward strand.
ATCAACAATATGTGTTTGGTGTTGGCTACGTGTGCAGGAGGTGACGGCGTGCGTGCATGCCAATGACAAGCTGGTGATGATCAAGGACGGTCGCGGCAGCTGCCACACGCTCGCCGGAGAGCAGGCCTGGGAGCTGTCCAAGACGTTCAGCGGCCGGGTGGGCGCCAAGGGGGGCATAGTGCCTCTCCAGGACGGCTCCTTCGTCTTCTACCACTACTCCCATGTCATCGACGCGGTCGTGCAGGTGGTCCTCGTCAACGCCCAAGGGTACGCTCATCACACCGTCTGGCTGGCACCACACTTGGTGAAGGCAACAGCGATTGCTCATACTCCTCCTCCGTTCGTCTTCCCTCTGCGCGCAGGCAGGAGGAGTGGTGGCTGGAGTGCGGAGGTGCCACCAACGGCACGCGGAAGATCTACCACAGCATCAACGCCGAGGTCAGGGGCGAAGCGGGTATCCTGCTTACGTGCGAATCGTCCCAAGGCTGCTGGGTGCACGTACGTTCCACTACCGCGCCCACAACCGCTTCGCCTGCATTCCTTCCTAACTCTGGCTCGTCGTGTTTTCACTGTACAGCTGGTGTCGTGGGAGGGCAAGACAGTGTTCCGCTGGGAGAAGGAAGAGTCCTTGAACCCAAGCCACCACTGGGTGTTGTGATAGCCCAACCAAGCCTTCATTCTTTGATTCGTCTCACACCTATTTGTAGATAGCTCACTCATACACCTGTACATAATATTCTCTTCTCTCGTTGGAGTATCTCCACGTTATACTGTGGTGTTAATAAACCATCAACATGGACCCAATCATCTGAGCTTGATCAATCACATGACTGGTGCTGCCGGCATTCGATGCTACGTATCGATCAGCTACACGGCTCATCCTGCAGCCAATCGGCTCTACAACGTGCGCTCCATCTTCATTTTCAGGTGTGTGGCACAAGGCGTCATCCGGCACTTCTTCTGGCGCATCTCGCCGATCGGCTTGTTCGTCCCTCCCGCGGCTTTTGCCACCGGCAAGGTGCTGGTTCCTCTCGAAATTGTTAACCGCGCAACATGCCAGGTTGCAGGCAGCAGCCTCCCCTTTGCCGAGACCCCGAGAGGTGTAAAGGGAATGTGTATGGTATATGATGATATAGGACTAGCAGATCCACTAGTATACGAAGCTATGTACATAAGCTGTGGTGTTGAGTTGTAGATAACAATATTATTGGGTGTCGTGAAGGTCGGGCCGTTGAGCGGGATCTCAGCGCTCTCTGAGGAAGTCGGCGACGACGGTGATATGTTCAGTTGGGCGCCAGGCGGAGCGGAGCCGCTGGCGCCACCATCGATGCCAGGTGCAGTCCCGCCGAGGCGTGGGCTGGGAAAAAGTGGAGCGGCAGGGCTGGACGCGGGAGCGCGAGGGAGCCCAGGCTGGGCAGCACCAGATCGCCCGCCCTGCTGCTGTGGCTGGCGCTCGCCCTCGGCTGCGGAAGAGCGAAGGAAAGCGAAGACGATGACGAAGACGGAGGAGACGAGTAGGGAGACGAAGAGGAGTGAAGCAGCTGACGAGGAGGAGATGAGGGCGGCGACGAAGACCAGGAGGAGGAGTGCGATGAAGGCGAAGGGTAGCGGGCCGCGGCGAGGGCGCTGACGTTGGCCAGAGACATGAGCGAGTGGGTCGAGGAGGTGACCGAGGGTGACGAGGTGGGCGAGGCGGCCCCCGACGACGACAGCGCGGGCGAGGGAGACGAAGCGGCCGTGGCCGTGGGCGAGGCCGTCGACAGGAACTGGAGCGGCACCACGTCCACCGCCGTCCCGTCCGACCGCGGCAGCAGCAGCGCCAGCTGGTGGGCCGCCGAGCCCGGGGTCGAATAGTACGATGACGACGAGCCGGGCTTGCGGTCCTTGGCGGTCGCGCCCGCTGCGGCGTAGGCGCTCACGACGTCGACGTTGCGGTTACGCTCGAGGGCCTGCATGGCCGACGAGACCATCATCAACGAGGTGGCCAACCGACCGTTGGTGTTGGCGCTGCCGCTGATGTTGTTGTTGTTGGCAGACACGGGAGCGCTGACCGTGCGCCGACGCTTTCCCCGGATCTGGGCCGCTGTCTGTTGGCCCCCGGGCGCGGCGTTGTGGCGCTGTCGCTTGACCCCTCGCGACCCAGCCTCGGCCGAGGAAGTCGACGCAGCTGGTCCGTTGTCGCCAGCCGACTGCCCGGCTACGGCCGGCGGGTACGAGTTCTGGATCACCATCGGGTCGTGGTCCTGGCGCGGCTGCTTCTGGTGCTCGGACGAGACGAGTTTGGTGAGGCCGGCGGAAGAGGCAGGAGGCGGTGAAGAGGTGGTGATGGTGGTGGCGGGGTTGATGGTGGGATTCGCGGCGGTTTTCGCTGCGGCGCCGCGGTTTCTTGGCCGGCACCGATCGCAGTAGCCGCGCCTCTTGGGCCGAAACACCTGGCACTTGATGCAGACGGCGTGCTCGGGGTAGGCCGTGGCTCCCTTCGGTCGTCCCCTCTTGATCATCTTGTTGCAGAGGAGGGGGGGGGCAAGAACGAAGAACGAAGAACGAAGAGCGAAGAACGAGAGAAGAAGTTGGCAAGCCTGTTGGGATGGCGGAGAGGAAGAGATGGAGAGAGAGGCGTTAGGTCAATGGGGCAAAGGCCAGAAGAAGACAAACAGGGAACGGTGCGCGGTGAAAAAAGAAGAGTGGAATCCAGGCGACCAGGAACACAACGCTGCAGGAGAGATAAGAAACGACATATAACAGACAAGCTACGGTCGGCGTGTACCTCAAGTGATATACTCGAGACAAGGTGGACGATGGCCTCTGCCTTGACCTTGGCCCCCAAGAGCTTGATAGAGGGAGAGAATGATACAGAAGGGGCCTTCTAAAGGAGTCTGGGGTACTGTCCACCGAAGAGGGCGTCGAGGGAATGATGAGAAAGAGATGACAACGGGACTGGAGCTGATTGTCTTTTATAGAAGAGAGAGGGGGGTGGCGCGTGTTCGTTGTGTCCCTGTGTTGGGGCGCCAACTATCATTTCACGCGAACACCGTCGACCAATCGCCGCAGGTGCCACAGGCGCCGCACTCTAACGCCAGACAGGAGACGTGTTTGACCCGTGGTCACGCCCCCACTGTCGACCATCATCGCTCGAGCCACCAGTGCCGGACACGGCCATTGTTCAAGACCCGTCCCGCCCCATGAGCTCCCCCATTTGTTGTGATGTTGGTCTGCGACAGTTCGCTGACAGAGGAGGTGGCCCTCTACTCGTCTGTGCGTTCCTGTTCGGTGAACGCGCTCCCATTGGCCCGTCTTGTCTGTGCATCGACTCACCGGGCGGCGTTCAAAAGTGCGCAGGCGGCCTACAGGGCTGTGGGCTGGTTGCTGGTCTCCGCACCAAGTGAGCCGGGGGCGTGGGCGACATCTCGCGTGGCGGCGCCAGAACACAACGATCCCTGCGCCCAGGAGTGGGGGCCATTCCCTGTGTTGGTCCTGAACTCGCCCAGGGTCCTGTAGGGCGGTAGCGGTGCCCTTATCGATCGCTGCCCACGCACCCGAGTTGGTCTCCTTTTACTGCCAAGGCGTGCAGTCGTTCAAGGCCCTTCGTCTCGATGAAGAGGCCGTTTAGGTGTGCGTGTGAAGTTGCTCGCGGCCCTTTATTCGAATCTGGTTTGCGCGGTGTGGTGGTGGGCGGTGGTGAGAGGGCACGCAATGGCGATGTGTCGTGGGTCCATACGTCAGCACTTAGTGGCCCACAGCATGGCGCACAGGATGTTGACTAAGACCAGGAGCATGAAGCCCTTCGACATATCGAGCCGGATGTGCATGTCGCCGGCCGCGGCCAGGGCCTGCTTGGTTGCCGCCATCGCGTCGCTGCTGCCGCGGCTGCCCAGGCTCTTGCCCAGCTCATCCAGCTTGGCCTTGCCCTTCTTCTTCAGCATCTCCAGCGGCTCGCCGATCGACTTCTCGGGCGCGTAGGCGGCGGTGCGGACTTCGAGGTCGTCGACTGGCGCCACGTGATTGCGCCTCTGCAGGCCCATCCCGTCCTTCTTCTGTCCCTCATCGGTGAGCTCGAGGTCCTTCTTCTGCTGCTTCATCTCTGACTTGGTCGCCTTCTTGTGGTCCTTGAGGCCCTTGTCGGCCTCGGCCTCGCCGCCGGTCTCGACCAGCTTGAGGCTCATGGGCGACAACGACGCGTCGCTCTCAGAGCGCGACTGCGGCACGGGCGAAGACGGCAGCGAGTGGGACGGCGTGGCCGGCGAGGAGTAGAGGTCGGGATCCGAGGTCGAGTGGACCACCTCCAGACGGTCGGCCCGCTTGTGGGGGCGCAGGCGCGGGGCCGTGCCGACCGAGGAGTGCTCCCGGTGGACCAGAGGCGGCGTGGCGTGGCCGGTGGTGGGCGGCAGGGGCGAGAGGGAGGTGATGCCGGCGCAGGGGTTATCCGCCGCCATTCGGGGGTACCACGACGCCAGGCTGTGGCGACGCCGGCCGGCCTCGAACGCGGGCATGCTGCTGAAGTCGGGCGCCTTGTCCTTGAGCTCCTGCTTCACCTTCCTCTGCTCCTCGACGCTGCCCCGGTTCTTGCCCACCTTCATCATGTTACGCGGGTCGCGCAAGACTTCCTCGCGCAGCTCCTCTTCGCCGGTGATCTTCTCGGAATGGGCGCCGGCCAGGTCCCACTCGCTGGCCAGGGTCTCCTCGATCTCGTTCTTGACCTCGGTCTCGTCGGCCGGGGCCTCCTTGACCATTTCGCCCTCGGTCTCCTGGCCCTCGAACTCGATGGCCTCGATGATGGTCCTCTGGTGGGCCGTGATGACCAGCAGGTGGTTGCGAGGCACCAGCATCCAGTTCTTGGGCTGTCGGGTCAGCGGCTCCGACGCCACCACGACCGACTCGGCCTACGCATGCGATGCGATGCGATGCCCGCGTTAGACAGGTCCCAAGGCTCCAAGCGATGGTGTGCGACATACACACGACCAACTCGCGCGCGTACCTCTTCCTGCTCGGAGGGGTAGTGCCAATCAATCTCCACGCCCTGGGAGTTGTTCTCCGGGTCGCTGTCGTGTAGGTGGAGCTGCTTCGCCTCGGAGAAGTACAGCGAGGGCGGATGCGAGATCCTAGTTGTGGTGGTGGTGGGGTGGGGTGGGAGGAAAGGGGGTCAGACCATCAGAAGGTGCGCCGATGAGAAGCGAGTGGGGGAGGAGAGTGGGTACTGGGAATCCCGGTAGCGGGTGGCGATCATGACGGTTCCGTCTGTTACGGCAAAGTTCATGTTCGAGGGGGTGTGCATGCGCACGCCGTCGACGATCTCGGTCTTCTCCTCCTCCTTCTTGACGACGTCGAGGATGAACTTGATCATCTTGAGCATGGCCTCCTTCATGACGTGGCCCGAGTGGTCCTTGTTGGGGTCGTGGTCGGGCAGGAAGTGGACGTAGAGAGCGCCGGCGTGCTCGCTGTCCGTCATTCCCTGATGTTTGAGGGCCACATGCACGACGCCATGTCAGCCTCCGGAGACATGAGAAGCCGAGGGCCACGAGCGTACCTCGATCATCGAGGCGGTGGTGTACTTGATCTCCTCCAGGATCTCCACCCTGATCTTGGTGAAGTGGGCAATGGTGCCGTTTTGCATGAAGAGCATCTTGCCAAACTTGAACGGGTGGCAGTTGGCTTCGGAGATGGAGCCGTTGGATGCTGTTGAAGCGAGAGGAGAATGCGCGTGCGTTAGCGTTAGCTTTGAACCTTTCTTTTACGTGTGATGGTGGTAGCATGCGAGAGGGTGCAAAGAGTATCGCGTACCAGCGCGCACGTGGGCAAAGGCACAGTGAGTCCTGTGGCGCGGGAACAACGGATGTTCGCGTCAGCTAAAGTTGTTCAATACATAGCAAGGAGGAGGAGGGAACGCACTGCACGTGGGCGGCGATGGCTTGGAGGTTGGTGCAGTTCCAGGAGGGAATGGTCGACTTGAATACGCAGGGCTCTGGGCCGAAGTTATCGTACCTGGGGGTTGCGCGGCAGGGTATAGCTGTCAGCCTGCACATGCGCGCGCAGTGGACAGAGATGCGGGTGGGGCGTACCAGCCGACTCCGAAGCCATCGCCGTTGATGGCAGTGTTCATGACCTTGGCCTCGCCATGGTGGCCGTGCACGAAGGGCAGGTACGGGCTGTGCCTGCTCTGGTGCACTGCAGCGCGGAAGAGCCGGAGTGAGCCAACGGGGCCTTGGGGTAGCAGAAGCAGACAGGGAATGGGTGAGAACGCACCGATAGAGTTCTGCGGACGTGTAACGATGTCCGCCATGATGATGGGCTTGCCCATATAAACCATCCATCTGCACATCTTGAGTAGTGTGGTTGTGTGCGCTTGCTTATCTGGTGTTGTTGTGGCTGACCGAAGTCGAAAGTTGAAAATCAGATGGAGTGGTTGCTTGCTTGTGGCTGTCTCACCTCTGGGTATATGAGTGTAAGAAGGAAGGTCGGGGTTTGGGGCATCCCGACCTCGTCCACAGTTGATGACAGAAGAGAATTTCCACAGTCTTTCAAACGATTCCTGTTCGATTCACATCTGAACGGCCGAAACTGCCAGCGACCGTGCCCTCACCGGCAACAGGGGTGCCTTGCGGGCGAAAGTTGCGTGTGGTCCCGACCTCGCTCATGGGCTCTTGTCTTCACGGCTCTTCTCTTGCGCGGCCAAGCCCGCGAAGACTCGCCACCTTCATGTCGCAAATTCCAACGGTTACGCAGTTCCCAGCCCCCGTAACGTCGAGGAATTTGTGGCATTTCGCAACGGAGTAGTTCTTGGGTCAGTGGTGCCAACGGTGGACCACACGCCTCTGCTTTGTTGGCCTTGCGAAGGTGATAGATAAGAAGTATGCTACAGTAGATCTATCCACACTCGCCCGGGTCCCTTTCGCGTGTTGACCCTCCTTTCGTTCATTCGTCGTTCGTTCGTTTTCTGGTTGTCCTCGTCGTTGCCCTCCTCCCTCGGCTCAGACTCGGGGTCGCTCTCACTACGCTGCCGCCTCCGGGCTCCCACTGCCCCGGCACGCGGTCCACGTCAGCCCGCCACACGCTATACTGCCGATGATCCAGATCACCGCCAGCACGCAGAGTGCCACCACCTGCGCATGTGGGGAAGAGAGACATTCATCCGAGCTCGATCAGCGGCTGCACTCAGTGGCGCGCGGTGCGCAATCCGATGGTGTGGCGTGACGTGGCGTGGCGATCCAAGCATTTCTCATGGCATGGTGTGGCGATGCGAAGGCGTGTGACGACAAGTGCAGTGTGCACACAAAGTGGAGGGAGTCGTACGAGGGCAAAGGCGAGAGAGGTCTTGAAGTTGAGCCAGCAGTACTTTCGCTTGGTCTCGGCGGCGACGAGCTTGAAGCTCTGGCCGGCGTCCTCCATGGTCTTGGCCTTCCACGCGAGCTCGGAGAGGTCTTCGCCTCGTCGGATGGCGCGGTCGATGGTCTCTCGCATGGTCTGCTTGACCCTGTCGAGCTTGCGCATGACCTCCACGATCTTCTCCGTGCTCTCGGTCGAGTAGTAGACCATCTTCTTCTCGAGCGTGTGCTGGAACTCGTCGTTGAGCTCGTAGGGCTTGGCGGCCTTAACGCGATCCACGTCGAACTTCCTCAGGAACCGCTCCTTCACGTCGCGCAGGAAGCCGAAGGCGATCTTCTGCTCGAATTCGGGATGGGCAGCGCAGATGAAGATGAGGCCGTCCTCCATGATGTAGTGGAAGGAGTAGGCGGTCGTCGTGAGCGTCTTCATGTGATTGTTCTTCAGCTGGCCGCTGATCTTCTCCAGCATCTTCTCCGTCAATTGGCCGCACTTCAGCGCATCCTTTCGCTCCTCCACTTCAGAAGGGGGGATGATGGGTGATGTGGCTTGTGCCAATATCTTGGTTTCGAGAGAGATGAGGCAGAACACGATGAAGGTGTCGGGACGAGGGAGAGGAGCATTTTGGTTGAATCCTACCATCTCGTCTCCATCTTCTGTGCCGCGTGAGGGAGCGAATGGAGGGGCGGGGTTGCCTGCGGGTGGTGATTTGGCGCGAGCCAGGGGCGCCGCCATGTGTCGAAAATGGAGGGTAGAAAATGAGGAAAAATAGAAGTTGAGAAGAGAAAAATAAAAAGAGCGGATTTAGTGGGAACGGGCAGACGGCTGTCAAGATGGAGGCCTGAAGATGGAGGCCGCAGGCAAACTGTGCGAACTGCCGCTTCTAGATTGCGTGCAGAGGGGCTGCTTCTTGTTTTTCTTGTCGACGAGAATGATGATCTTTCCCAGCGTCATTTCCCTTTCTTTTCCTTCGGGCGCCCACGGCCGCCACCCCAGGTTCGTTGCCCGCACCGTTGCTCCGCGCCTTGTGCTACCACTGGTCGTCCTCTTCGGCATCACGGCGTGCACGGCTTCTGGCACTTGCTCCAGTTTGAAGGAGAAAAAGCGAGCTACGTTTTTTTGTTTATTGATTTATTCGTAAAGCGGCCGCTGCCGTGCGTCGTGTGGCGGAGTATTCAAAGGCCTTTCTTGCTGCCGACACGAACAGCAACAAAAGGAGAGATAGAGAGATCGAGAGAGGATCCAGACAGGCAGCCCCAAGCTCGACGAGATTGCGCCTTGAAGAAGCCTGCGAACGAGAACGCTGAATGATGGCCCACCCCCTGCACCGACCATGAACGACCGGACTGAGTCTACAGAGGTACGCCTCATCCATCCCAGACAAAAACAGTAATCGCGTCACAGTTTGATGGAACAAAACTGGCACTTCCCTTCGCGGAGTGTTGGCGCGAGAGAGCATGGGTCATAGGAGAGAGATGCTTGCATTTCGGTCGGGGGGTGATTGTCGTTTTTTTTTTTTTTTTTTTTTTTTGTGAAACATCTCCCATCTCATTCGTGTTCCCTTTGGTTTTCCTCCACGAGAAGGAAGCGGAGAGCCCAGCAGACGGCCTCACCAACACCACCGCCACCACCACGCCCAACCTCCCCGCTGCTCCCTCCCCGCGAGTCTCGGGCGAGAGCCACCACTTGAAGAAGAAGAGGAGCGAGAACGTGGGGGAGAGCGAGGTGGTGAAGGCCAAGAAGGACAGCAAGGACCACCGTAAGAACGGCGGCGGCGGCCAGAAGAAGAAGTCCAGCGAGCGCCGAGAAGCGAAGCAGGACGAACGCGAGGCCATGACCACCGGCAGCGACCCCGCACCGCACGACACCTCCAGCGGCGGCACCAAAGCGGAAGACGGGAAGCCGTCGCGCCACAACGACGACGACGACGACGACGCGGGGACCAACGACGCGCTGCACCCGCCCACGCCCTGGCCCGGTCGGCTGCACGGACAAAACAACAGCAGCAGCAGCGGAACGGTCAGGACGACGGCAGCGACGGCAACGAGCAGCAAGAGGCAGAGCGGTGACGCCGCCGGAGGCGAACCGGCGGACAAGCCCAACAGGCGGAAGGAGAAGAGACACGAGAAGGAGGCGGCGGCCTCGCCGGAGGTCAAGCCCTACGCGGAGCCCGCGCACGCGTCGCCGCCGAGCGACAAGCGACGGAAGGAGGAGAGGCGCAAGGAGGAGCGACGCACTGATCATCTCAAGGTGGAGGCCTGCGAACAGCAGCGGAGGGCGTCGTCGGAGCTGCTGCGCGGGCACAAGGAGAAGGGGCGAGCGTTCTGGAACAAGGAGCGGACCCCGCGTCGAGGCATACTCGTGCGCTCCCTGTCCGCCGAGCAGCTCCCGACGACGAGCCACAAGAGCTCCCAAGGGTGTCTCGACGGCGACGTGGTGCCGCCCAAGAGGAAGAAGGCAAAGAAGCACAAGCGCAAGGCCCTTCAGGACGAGGGCGTCAAGTTCGACAAGGTGGTGGTGCGGCACTACCCGCGAGAGGTCGCCATCGGCGGGTGCATGCTCGACCCCGACCAGGGACCCTTCCTCGGTAGGCTCCTCCTGTCGCCTTCTTCGCTCTTTTGTTCGCTTTCGTTTTCGTTTCGCATGCGATCAAGTTTAACGCTTCTCTCTTTCTTCGTCTTCTCTCTTTACCCATTAGGCATCGGGTGGGACTGGAAGCAGGAGGAGGTGCACAACTTGTACTCGTTCGAGCGATTGCGCGATCCCGACCGAACACACATGGCGCGGGCCATCCCCTCGATGGCCCGGCAGGCGCTGCTCGTGCAGTACGGCCTCAACGAAGAAGAGATCCGGGAGATGATCGCCGAGATGCGGCGCAAGGACAAGGAGCTTCTGCGAGGCGGGTCCATCGGCATCCTCCCCTCCTTCTGGCCCTGGAAGAAGGCCGGCTGAGTTTGGTGAACGTGCCGTAATCAAAAAGAAAAGGAAAAGGAAAATAATTGGAATGTATTGAATGTGCCAATTAGGGGGCAAATTGGGCAATTCCTTGCACGACCAATGCGTGGCCGGGGGCGTTGCGCCGTCGGCAGAATTTAGACAGCAGGTCGCCCACGGCGAGTCACCCCTCCTTCAATCAAGGCTTCCACATCAAGTCCTCAACACCTCCTCTCTCGATTTTATCATGGAAACCCCTGAGAAGCCCGAACGCAGTGACGCCGAGTTCCAGCAGTCGCTGGATGCCAGGCAGAGGGAGGTGAACAACGCGCTCAACACGTAAGGCCCCTCACCCCCAGTGCCACCACCGCCGCCACGCCAGCTTCTTGCCTTTGTTTGCGCTCTGTTCAGTGCGATCGCTCTTGGTCGCCGCGCCTGGCACCAATGCGGGGGTACCGCTGAGCCCACCAGTGAATTAATCCTTTCTTTTCCTATTTTTAAGGGGTAACCCTGGTCGCGCTCTCAGTGCCGCCCTCCAGGACCCTCCTCTTGGGTGCAAGAACCAGCAGATCAGGGTAAGCTCGCTTTTAATGACAGAATTGAACACTCTTTGTTGTTTTAATCGATTCCAATCCTCTCAATGTTGTTCTGACATTTGTAATTGGCGCGGATTGTAGGATGCCAGCACGCAGGCTGTGGTGAACGTTCTCACTTCGGTCAAGGATGCTGACATGCAGAAGAACATCGATGCTCTCTCCCCCACCGATCTGGACACCCTCATGAAGTACATCTACCGCGGTCTTGAGGACGGTGAGAACTCGACCTCGCTCCTGAAATGGCACGAGGCTGTCACCAAGAAGGGTGGCCTCGGCTGCATCGTCCGCGCCCTGGCTGAGAGGAAGGCCTTGTAAAGGAACCCCCCACTCCTCTTCTGTTTTATAAAAATCTCCCCCACACCACTTGTTCAATCCATCACGCCCATCACAAGTAGAAGGAAGAGCACGTAATAAATAACAGATGTGTTTCATTTTTTGTTGTTAAAAAAAAACGCAAAAGATGTGGAAAAAGGTCACGCACAACACGATGAAGCAAGCGCATGCATTTCTAGATCTAGATGCCCATTCCTTCCGTTTCGCGGCACAGGGATTCGTTCTTGATGTCGGCTGTGTGGTGTGCGTGCCGCCAGCGGCGTGAAGCAGTAAGCACCAGCAAATGAGGGAGCAGCAATAAACGACACAAGGTAGACCAACTAACAAGGGATGAAGAACGAAGAGCAAGAGAAGCCGGTAACGCACTCTTCTCTGGCACGTTGTAGGATACGCCAATTTGGCTGTCCTTGATGTTGCACTTCTCCTTCATGTACACGTTGTTGCAGACCACAGAGCCGTTGATAACGCATCTGCAGCAGCAACCACATCGCAGTTGTCAAAGAAAAGAAAAGCCTTGGGGTCAGGGGCAGAGGCGCGTACCCAGCAGAGATGGTGACGTGGTTCATGATGACCGAGTTGATGATCTTCACTCCGTCGTGGATCACGCAGTGCTTGCCAATGACCGACTTCTTGATCGACGCGCGCTCACCGACGCGGGTCCCCTCGCCCACCACGCACTCAGCGCCCACCTTACGAACGCCAGATCATCCTATGTAAGCGGTTCGTTTGGCAGAGGCGCGCAGGGCAAAAGCGCAGGTACCTGTGTCTTGGGACTAATGACTGCAGCGGGGTGGATGTACGAATTCTTGGTCACGGGTTCCAATGGCGAGTAGCAAGCGCCTCGGCTGGCGATCTGTGCGATGAACGTCAGGCGGCGCAAACGATCACACTAAAATGGGTGGACCAGTCGGTACATCGAGGTTCATCTGAACGTAGGACTTGATGGTGTTGGCTCGCGAGCAGTAGCCGCCCTCCATCGTGTACGCGAAGCAACGGATCTTATCGGTGGTGTCAACGCGAGCAGAAGTCATGCTGTAGGCCTTGCTGAACGGACGCTTGATGGGGGCATCTTCTCCTGTTGTCGTTGTTGCCGAAGATGTGGTCAGGGCGACGCACTACTTGGAAAGCCCATAGCGAGAGAGAGAGAGAGAGAGAGAGACGCTCGTACGAGTGAAAGCTTTCCGGAACTGGCATCGGACGAGGTAGGGGATGAGCTCGCCCTTGATGCTGACGATCTTCTCCTTCCTCGCCTCCAACATCGCCAGGGCAGCTTTGGAGAAGATGTAGAAGTGGGCATCGACGAGGTTGGTGTGGATCGTCAGGCTGTAGTTCCTGCTCAGGAGTGGGACATGATTCAACGATGAGTTATCCGGCAAGGCCACGTGTGCTCGCAAAGGGAGTTGAACGTACTTCCTCAGCAGCTTCTTGGAGATGCGCATCTTGTTCTCAATGTCGGCGGCAGCCTTGAAGTAGAGCAGCCTCTCGCCGTCCTCCTTCAGGCCCACGTAGTCCATGAGGCCGTACTCGTTCTTGGTGTCCACGACGGGGCCGGTTGCGCCCTCGACCGGCTTCGGACGGCTGATGAGGAGCGTCACCATGGCGTCCTGCAGCCGATGCAAGTCGGCCATTCCGTGCAGGAACTTCTCGTCCACCACCAAGTCGCTGCTCATGACGATGAAGTTGGTCTGTGCACGGAGAGCCAGCGTGAGCGATGGGACCGACTGGGCCCAGGTAGCTAGCCTGTCCGCAGCAAGAAGAACACCGCCCGGAGTACGCGGCATAAGAGGGGAGCACCTTAATCTTGTCCTTGATCTGGAGGAGGGCTTCGGCAGTGCCCATGGTGTCGGCGAGGAAGTGCCAGTCTACCCTGACCTTGCCCTTATAGATCTCGTGCACGTAGGATCGCAATTCGCTCGAGGCCTCTTCTTGCGCGACAATAATCACCTCTGCACCACATGGTAGAATCAAACAGAATTGAGAACAGGGCGGATTGAGCAGCTGCCGGGAACACGCACCTGAGAAGCCAGCCCTCTCCAGGAACTCCAATTGATAGGAAATCATGGGGCGGTTGGCAATGGGGAGCAGTGGCTTGGGGATTTCAGTAGATAGGGGCGACATCCTGCTTCCGGGTCCTCCTGCAAGAAGCACCACCTGAAACTCCACTGCCCCCACGCTCGACCAGCTAGCAGACGGGTCCTTCTCCAGCACCTGCATTCTGATCGATTTTTGATTCTAATGTTGATTAATCCAAAAAAAAAAACAAACAGAAAAATGGAATAAAAAAGAGCGCGCCACCTTACGAACCCAATTAATCGCCGTTGGAAGAAAGGGCAGAGCAAACTTCACCGGGCAAGCGACCACGCCGAGGATGAACCGCTTTGCCTCTTTTGTGTGCCTTCTGGCACTCGCCTTTTTGGCTTGTCTCGTCGCCTCCGTCCATGGTGACTTTGCCCCCGCCGGCTTTGCTGCGCCGGTACCTCCCGCTCCTGTGCTCATCCTTCGCTTGAAACTGGTCTTTGGGGGGGGGGATGCGTAGTGCTAACCCCACCCCACCTTGGTACCTTGGCACAGTGCGGCAATTGTGGCAACTGCCCCAACAGGCAGGAGTGCGTGCCGTCGCAGTGCAAGAGCTGCCCCGCTCTCGTGTCGAGCTTCTACCCCTACAGCAACAACCGCACCCTCATCATGAAGATCCACGTCAACAACAACCACACCCAGGGGGACCAGATCACCTACTACGCCTTCGTCGAGAAGGTCTACCAAGTACGTACCAACCAACCCATGCACCTCTGCCTTTCGCGCCAGGCCTCTCTTTCTCAACACCTTTTGTGGCCCTATTGCAGGGCCGCAGCTCGGGCAACGTGGTGCAGATTCTGTACCAGAGCATGAAGGACCCCTGCTACACCAACTACTTCAACGACTGGTACGCCTTGCGTAGTGCACCACCTCAAAGACGGAGCGCCCGTTCGCTGACTCATCAGAGCGGACAGGTACGTGGTGGCGATTCCCTACGCCACGATGGCGGCCAAGCCTTCGGTCTGCGCTGACCTGCCCGGCGCGCCCGAGTGCTTCTTCATCCAGCTCAACCAGTGCTACTACTTCAAGCTCTATTCGTACGCGCCATACGTCGCATGCACCATCAGCGGTGACCGCCATCTCTCACCTTTTCCACCACGCGCACACCTTGATCGCGCAGGGAGCTGACCAAGGGCGAGCTCCAAGTGCTGGCCGCACACGGCAACTGAGCGGGCGTCAAAGCGAGGGGGTCACCGTCCACTTCCGTGCGCTTCTGTTCGTGACTCACCTGTTTCTCATGAACTTCATTGCGGAGGAAAGTCGTGGCCTAGACAACTGTTCCGTTGAATGTACCAAGCTCTCTTCTTATGTTGTTTGCATCCGGTCCTATCCCCTAGTGGCATCACGTTGCTGTTGTTGCTGTAGCTGCACGCGTTGCCGAAGGGACGCCACGAAAGTGCACAGAAACTCGTAAAGACCGTCGAGCCCTCGCTCCTTCAAGAACTCGACGTAGTGGAACTTGTGCACCTCCTGCATGTGACCACATCATCATCACCGCCGGTTAGATAAATGTTTGGGGGGAGAGGCCGTGCTGTTAGCAGGGTCCGGACCTTGATCATGTCGGGATGCAGTGGAATGCGCGAGGGTCCTTCGGACTGCTGCTCGACGGCGCGCATGTACTCGAGGGCGAAGTTGGAGAACACGATGGCGTGCGTGAACGACAAGCACGCCGGTGCATGCTGGCTGCTCAGTTGCTGGACCATTGCACTGGTGTATCGCCCCCCCCCCAATGTGCCAGTGTGGGTGTCAGTAGTCGCCACGCAGCTCCACTGGGAGAGGGGTGGTGCACACTCCGATAGGCCGAGGGTCTCCTTGAAGCCAGGCTTGCCCGTGGTGGGGTCCTGGGTAGGCGTGAACAGCCTCTGCCGCCACAGGGCCACCGCAAAGTCCCAGATATAGGAATTGAGCTGCGCGCTCTGTGCCGCGAGATCTTCCGCGACAATCGCCTGCAGGCATGCGCGTGTTCGTCCTCGAATGAGTTTCTGTCGAGGGAAAGAGTGGTGGGTAGGCATCGTGTCCGTACCTTTCGCTTGAGCTCCTCAAAATCGGATTTGTAGGACACGAGCGCGCCGCAAAGGCGCGACACCGGCATCGCGGTGTGCGCAAAGAGAAGGCGGTAGACCAGCCCCTCCGATGGGGGAATGACCATCGGCACCTGGAACCCAATGTGTAGCCGCGATATCTGGACATATCGGGGGCGTAGAGTGAGTACGACCAACACACCACGTTCCTCCCAAGGGTAAGAATCAGTGCCAGCGTACCGTCTCGACAAAGCAAAGGGCCGCGTGCTGCACCACGGCATGGTCTCGTTCGGCGAGCAAGCCCAGCACGCACATCCGGTCCACGTACCTACACAGGTGGAGTGGGGCATGGAGTCATCAGTCGCTGGCCATGCACCGTGAGCGGATGGAGACCTACCGAATCAGCATATACAAGGGTCGGTAGTGTAGGGCCACCTGGGCCACGTCGATGTGTCGTCCCCTTTTCTCCTCTGACGAGTGGTAGGAGCGGCGTGAGAACAGCGAGCGCACGAGAGCGTTGGTGGAGACGGCGGCGCGGGTACTGTTACTGTACCTGTGGCTCGGCGGAGTGGCGGCGGGTTGTCGGGGTTGGTCCAGTTGGGCCAATCGTAGGTGGTCCACCGCTTGATGATGGCCGTGAAGCAGTCGAGGAGACGAGCCTTGCCCAGAGTGGTGGAGGTGAAGAAGAGCGCGGTGAGCGGGTTGAGCAGGTTTTCCTGCAGGTCGGCAAAGGCACAGCCATTGGCCAGCGATATGAGTCCTGTGTCCCCCCCCCCAAGCCACAAGAGGTTGCCCGTCATGAGTCTCGCGGAGGATCTGAAGCGCAAGTGACTAAAAAGTAGGGGGCACTAATGTACCGAGAACCTCCTGGCTGTGGTCTGTGCCGTTCCATCGCTCGATGTAGCTGTAGAAAAAGCGCTCCAGTGTAGGGACGAGGCCCTGAAGAAGCCCATAACCGGAGGTAAGGAAGAAGATGAAGCGAGGCTCTGTGTGGTCAAAGAGGGTGGACGTACGTTGTTGGCCCGGCCGAAGTCGATAAGTTTTGATAGGAGGAATCGCAGGCGGGCTTCGTGCTGGGCGGTGGTGGAGTCCTTCCAAAAGACCTCCTCCTCGAGAATGAAGCCCAGCCAATTTGTCAGCCGCCCCACCAGGCTTCCTGTCAAGTGGTGGCCCATGCGTCGCACCGTCAGTCCTCAGTCCAGCAGCCGTGTCAGCGCCGAAGAGGGGTCAAAGCATACGGTGGGGATAGAGGGCCACATAGTGATGGAAGAAGGGACTGCGGAAGAGCGTGGCGGCCTGCGCGGGTATCTCGAGCTCCTCCAGACCCTTGGCGAAGTGCGAGATGGACGGTTTGACCGCACCGTTCTTGGTGGTCTTGGGCTTGTTGCGCTGCTGCTCGAAGCTTTCGCGCCAGTCTGTCCGGCGTGCAGCGAGAGCCAGTGGGGGGTTAGGTGGTCCAGTTGCAGTGGAGCGCAGTGAACCCAAGGTTTATGTGCGTGGGATGCGCACCCCATTTGGCCGACTCGGAGGTGCTCTCGTCGAACGGGGTGGTGAAGGGGTCGCCCTGCAATTCGATGATCCGCAGATACAAGTCGCGGCCCGTTCGCTTTGGCTGAACAGAACCGAGAAGATGGTAAGCACACCATCACATTCGTTCGCTCGCTGGTGCTGCCGCTGTGCCCGCGTACCTTGAGGAGGGTGTGAAGGGGCTTGGAGCGAGACGGCAGTGCCACTGTGACGGCCGAGGGCTTGTACTCTTTGTAGAGGGCCAAGAGTACATCGACGGCCGGCTCGGGTCCGACTTTGTTCCTCAGCTCACATGTTCACATAAGTTAAGGAGGTACCACACGTCATCACACAACAGCTGCGAAAGGCGTGTAGATAGAAGAGCGTAGCACGCAGATAGATCGAGAAGGGTGTGAAAGAGGATATAGCTTGTGCACGCGCCAGGTGAGCACATCCTGTGGCCGGGTCATTCGATAGAGCAGGTTGCACAGCAGCGGTCGCAGCGTTTCGTATTCGATCCAGT
Organism: Acanthamoeba castellanii str. Neff; assembly: GCF_000313135.1. NCBI lineage: Eukaryota > Discosea > Longamoebia > Acanthamoebidae > Acanthamoeba > Acanthamoeba castellanii. The sequence continues at coordinate 77,901 of NW_004457466.1, forward strand.
GAAAGATCACTCCATACAGGCTGTGCACCTGATGTGTGGTTGCATGCGGTGAGACAACCAATGCTGTTTGGCGAACTGTGGCCCGTACTCCAGCGGATAAGGAGTGTTGGGCTCGCGAACCTTGGCGGTCGATGCTAGGAGATCGTAAGTGACGACCATCCATTCGAGAGCCAGCCACTGTGTTGCGGGCGAGAACGCAGAGAAAGCGCCTAACACGCACACGCACACGCACACGGCAGGCGTGTAAGATGCCAACGCAAGCAGACCACGAGCGCCTTCACACGACGAAGGATTGCGCACCCAGAACGAGCACAAAGCACTCCTCGTCCACCTTCTCCTGCGGGATGAGTGCCTCGAGCAACCGCTTCACGAGGGCGTCATCTGGAAAGGCCGCAGCAGTCATCAGTAAGTGGCATCGAAGAACGGAAACCATTGGTGTCGGCACTAAGCTTCGTACGAAGTTGGTGCTTGGTGAAGAGCTCCACCACAATGCGCAGCTGGCTCTTGGTGAGGCCCCACTCCCAGGCGAAGGTGCACAAGTTTTGGACGTGAGTCTCCACCTGCTCCTTCCCGGACTGGGCATCGGCGGACTTGTTCTTGCCACGCGCGCTGCGCTTCCCCGGCCCAGCCGTCGCTGTGCACGATTTAAAACAATTTAAACAATTAAGTATAATGAAATAATACACACTATGAACGACATCCGTCACTCCTTTGTGGCGGTACCCAATTTCTTGAGGAACCTCAGGGCGGCCTCGAGAAGCGGAGCGGCCTCTGCACGGCTCATCTTCAATCGTAGAATCAATTTGTTTCCTTTTTTTTCTCTTTTTCTTTTGGCGTGCATTTACTGGAATAATTTGAGGCCAATAACATCAAAAGCCCCTTCGATTCAATCGCAGGAGAAGACGATGGAGGCGCCACACGAAGAGGTGAAAATAGAAAACCAAGAGCAGATTGAAGACGTTGGTACGCCAATCCTGCCATCCCACACGCCTTTGTCGGAAATCATCGGACCCGCCTCGCCGCTGGCCCAGCGATTGGCCCTCCTCGAGAAGTCCCTCCGTGTCCGTACAGCCGAGGACCTCCTCAAGGTGCCCAAGGCCGAGCTCAAGCGCGTACTGCCCGGGGCCGCCGTCGAGGCGCGCAATCTGCTGCACGAGGTCTCAATCCATCTCTGCCCGGCCCCACTGCCGGCCCTCGCCCTCGCCAGCGACCCGAGCTTCACCCACAAGCTCAAGCTGGGCTGCCCCCTGCTCGACCAGTGCCTCGGCGGCGGCCTGCTGCCGCGCCACATCACCGAAATCGCGGGCGAGGCGGGCAGCGGCAAGACGCAGCTCTGCCTGCAGCTGGCCCTCCAGGTGCAGCTGCCGCCGGAGGAGGGCGGGCTGGGCGGCGGAGCGATCTACATCGGGACGGAGGGCAACTTCCCGCAGCGAAGGCTCGACCAGCTGCACGAGGCCTTCCGACACAAGCACGCCCACGTGTTCCCGCCGCGGCGCAAGGGGTTCGACCTGCGCGACAACATCTACATCAAGCACGTCGGGTCGATCGACCAGCTGTTCCACTCCATGCTCAAGCAGGTGCCGCCACTGGTGCAGCAGCGCAACGTGCGGCTGGTGATCGTCGACTCTATCGCCGCGCTCCTGCGCTACGAGTACGGCAGCGGCACGAGCCAGATGGTCGAGCGGTCGCGGGTGCTCTTCTCGCAGGCCAACCAGCTCAAGCAGATCGCCGACCAGCTGCAGGTGGTCGTGGTGGTCATCAACCAGGTCTCGGACTACGTCGATGACTCGCGGCTGGTACTGTCCGACTTTGCCGCCCACAAGAAGCGCGTGGTGCCCGCCCTGGGTCTGGCCTGGTCCAACTGCATCAACTCGCGCCTGCTCCTGTCCAAGACACGCTCCACCTACCGCGGCGCCGTCTCCTCCTCCACAGTCTCCAACGCGTCCGATGATGGTACCCTCTTGTCTAAGCCATTCATTCACTTGATGGCCTCGCTTGCTCACAACAGTTCATCTCGTGCCGTCTCCTTGGTCGAAAGATGGCGAAGGCGAAGAAGGCCAGGAGCGAAAGCCAAAGAAGCGACGAGTGAGCAATGAGGTGACGGTGGGCATCAGGGACATGAAGGTCGTCTTCTCCCCGTACATCCCCAACAACTCGTGCTCCTTTATCATCGAAGGCGACGGCGTGCGCGGGGTCGAGTGACATACCTTCCGCCCCCTCCCCAACACTGTACAGCACAACTTTTTCTCAACTTCACTCCTCACTCGTGACTCTTGTGTCGTGTAATGGGTCATGATTTCAGTTCAATGTTTGGGGAGGTTGTTGTAGAAGTACAGCCCTCTCAACAAAACGCTAACAAAAGGAGAGGGAGGAGACTGAGGGTAACAAAGAGAGACACAAGACACACCCGGCGTCTTCGTCCGTTCCGGCAGGGTGCGTGTGCGGTGTGTCGTGCTCGGCGGTTGTTCGGTTGTTTACTCGCTGGGTCCGTCGCCGAGTCGGCTCCTGCCCAGGGCGATGCCCTTCCGCCTGGTCTCGGTGACGGCCTGGTTGGTCATCTCCTCCTTGTCCTTGTAGAAGAAGTCGTAGTTGGAGGGCGGCGGCGGTACGACGGGCGCGATGGAGGGGATGGTGATGCCTTCGAGGTCTAGCATCTTCACCTCGATCTCGGTCTCCACGAGCACCTTGATGTCGTCCAGCGTCTCGGGACACTCCATCTTGGCGCCGATCCACCCGCGCAGGCCGTCGGTCCAGTTCACGAAGTCCATCGGCGTCTGGCACACGAACGTGAGCGATTCGCCGCTGGCCACCGACAGCGCAAAGGTCAACGGCACAGCCTCCTCATCTTCGGGCTTCAGCTTCCTCTTCTGGAACACGGGGCACTCGACGCCCGCCACCACGCCCTTGAAGTCGGCCTGTTTCACTGTGACACCGCCCCACAATCAAATTGTCAGCACGTGAAGACTGCGCGTCTCTCTCTCTCTCTCTCTCTCTCTCTCGCACACGCACACGCACACGCACGCACACGCACACGCACACGCACACGGGGGCGCATACCGATATTGGGCAGCTCGCCGGTGGGCTTCTCGGTGGGGCTGCTGGTGTTGGCCCAGCCGAGGTGCTGCATGCTGTCATGCAATCGCAGGAAGACGTACTGCTGCGCGTTCTTGTTGCCCTTCTGCTTCTGGCCGTAGGCCTTGAAGGAGCAGCCCTCGCGCAGGTAGCCCAGCTTCTGGTTCTTGACCAGATCCGTCATGTTCTTCCTCACCTTGGTGCGGATCTTGTTGAGCGGGTCGGGCTGGTCGCCGGCCTCGACCGCGGTGTCCTCCTCCTCGTGCAGTCCCGTCTGCTTCCACGACGCCACCCGGTGGAACATCTCGATCGTCGCCGGGTTCTGCGCCAGCACGTCGCTGATCTGTTTCCTCACAGCCGCAATCACCTACAGATGGAAATTGAATACATCCATAGGGTCAGCCAAGCAGCAGCAGCATCTCGGGGATGAGAGGCCAACAGCAAAGGAACGAAAAGAGAAGAGAGAAGGGCGAATAGAGATGGGAGGCACGCACGTTGCTCCAGTCCATGTACGACGCGTTCATGTCGGCCCACGTGTGGTCGAGCACCTGGAATGCGATGCAGTACATCTCCTCGAACGCGTGCGCGTGGTCGAAGAAGATGTTGAAGATGGGTTTCGTGGGATCTGGGTGATGGCGTGCGAAAGAAAGAGAGAAAGAAAAAAGTTCGTCAGCGCTCAGTGCATTGACGCAGCGGCATTGTGAAAGGGGGGACGCGAGTACCTTCCGTTCCGATGTGAAGGAGCTCATAGAGCATCTTTGTGAGATTGATGCCGGCGACGGCGACCGGGTAGTCGTGGTCTTTTCGCTCGGACTGGACGGCGATGATCTTGCGCAGCTTATCGCTGTGGAACTCGGCCATGTACAACAGGTTGCTCAGGCCCAGCAGGCCCATGCCTCGAAGATCTGTCGCCGGATCAGTTCCCTGCCAGACCAGTCAAAATTAGCACGTGTGTCGTGCGTGTGCGTGTGCGGTGATGCGTGTGCGTGCGTGTGCGGTGATGCGTACCTGGAAGCCCATCGTCTTCCATTGCTTGGACACTCGGCTCTCGAGGACCGTGTCGGGGAAGACGAGGCTCCACAGCTTCAGGAGCATCTTTTCGTGTTCCTCATTCTCCTTGTCGTGGGCAATGTCGCTCAGCTGCTGCAGCTCCCAGAGTCGGGCGCGCTGGTAGAGGTAGAGCTGCTCCTTGAAGTTCTGGTTCTGGATCGTCGTGACTTGCTCCTACAGTCGTACGTGTAAATGCGTAGCGTGGGGCGGTGGAAAAATGAGCAATGAGCGGTGGTGGGAGAAGTGGTGGAAGAGGCGGCCAAACCTTGAGCAGCTTGTTGATGCCCAGATCGTCGAGGAGGTGAAGGAACTGCTTCTTGTGCTGGTCCGACGGTGTGGAGTTGATGAGCTCGCCGACGAGGGTGAGCGCGGCCAGCTTGACGTTGAGATCCGTACTGGCCAGCAGCCGCACCAGCACAAAGTAGGGCTTCTTGGTCTCCTTGGTGGCGTTGGCCCGGATGGCCCTGTCGATGGCGTCGAAGCCGTGCTGGGGGCTCTTCACCAGATGCGACACGATCTCGATTGCCCGACGCGACGCGGTCAAGTTCGACGAAGAGATGAACGGGATGATGTTCTGGAGGAAGGTCTCGTCGAGCTTCTCCCACCCGACGTGGTGGTGCATCAGCGCCTCGAGCGTCGTCAGCGCGAAGCCCAGTATGTTGCCCGACACCTCCTGCACGTAGGCGATCAACACCGAGATGCCGTTTCGCTCCAGAAACGCCACAGCAAAGTCCTTGTCCTGCCATTGCGCACCACCGCCACCGCCACCACACCGCCGCCACCACGCCACGCCGGCCCAGTCGAAAAGAGCGTCAGGGATCCCACGTCGTTTTATAGGGAGAGAAGGGCATCATCGTCATAATAATTACCAACCAAATATAGCAATAATAAAGAGTATGACCGGAAAGAAGAGGGGGGCGGAACCTGGAGGCGGCTCTTCATCTGTGTGAGGGCCTTGCGCTTGGCCTCTGGGTCAGAGCTCGTCAGCTTTTCGATGGAATCGGCGGCGACGAGGTCCGGCTTCAGTCGCAGACGGAGAGGGGTGCCGTCAGGCAGCTTGAAGTTGACATTGGTCACATTCTGGGCGACCAGGAAAGATATAAATGATTATTAAATTGTCCATACGGCTAGAGAAGCTTCATCTGGGATGAATCCATGGCTATGGTACCTCAGGTTTAATATAGGTGTTGTTGGTCTCGTTGAAGAGGGCATAATTGGCAGAGGGGTCGGGCGCCTTCAGCTCTTTACAAATGATGTCGATGTGTTCCGTCAATCCCACGTCCCGCTTCAGTTCGTAGAGGGCGATAGTGCCACCCCAGTCGCACGAGATCGAGATCTTCATTCCTCCTCTCTCCAATTTAAAAAATAAAAATCAATGTGCCCCACGCTTCTGTTTTGTTTGCGACTGTGCCTCGAAATGAGATCGCCGTCCACAATTTTGCTGCAGCGCACCAATCACCACCCGCACTGTTCTCTGGCTCGAGCCAAGAACGCGTGAACACTTACGCCCCACCCAAGTTCGGGCGGTCGACGGCGGCCTTGGCTTGGGCGGCTAGGTGAAGGCGACGGAGCGAAGCATCCAGTAGAAGGTGCGACGCTCACGCTCGTGGTGGTTGGCCAACGCGCGACTGACGAGGCCCTTGGTCCAGCAGGTGACGTACTGGAAGTTGAATACGACGCGGGCCTCGCTACGGTCGCCGTCCTCGCCACCAACGGCCACGAAGAAGTTGGTCACGCAGTTGAAGGTCTGGTGGTGGTGCGACGCCGACAGGGACGTGGAGGTCGTCACGAAGGTGCAACCCAGCGCGTGGTAGCCACCGATGACCATGTCCCGCTCGCGCTCGACCACAGTGCCCAGCTTGTGCTTGCCAAGGCTGTAGACAATGAAGTCGCGCAGATCCTCCTGTGTGACGGAAGAATAAGACAATGTCCCGATCTTGCAAGACGAAAGAAAGAGAGAAGGTGATGAGAGACGAGACGTGCCTTTGTGCAGACGTGGCCCTACGGGTGCCCCGCAGGGTACTTGCGAATGAGGAAGAACTCCCACTTGTGGAAATCCTCCCCGAGCGCGGCGAAGAGGTTGCACAGCGTGTACTTGTCGTTGCGAAGGAGGCCGCTGCACAAGGGCGCATCGTCCAGGTCCAAGATGTACTGCCTGGCCACGCAGGAGTGCCACGTTGTTATATTGATTGCACCCAACTCACCACGCCCGACTGAGACACAAACGTGCAGAGGCTCTTATGGGTTACCTGAGCGAGAGGCCGGGCTTTCGCTTGTCCTTGAAGGCGTAGCGCTTCATCGCGGCCGTGCACAGGAACGTGATCTCGCTCACCCTCTCCCGCGGCTCCAGCTCGTCTTCGCCGGCGCTGGTCGAGGCTGTGCAGACCTGGGCAGTGTCGGGTTCCGCCGCGTCGTGATGTCGCACGATCTTGGGCGAGAGAGGGAAGCTAGGGAGGTCGAAAAGCGACATCGACATGTCGAGACGTGTGCTCCGCATCGAACCGCTGGGCGCCGCCGGCACGCGCATCTCGCGCCACCAACCGGTGTTGTGTCGATCCCTGCTTCTCTGCTTGCCGTTTCGTTGCACAGTCATTCTGGTCTTCGTTGTTTTGGCCTTGTTCTTCTTTCGCTTCCGTGTGGCTTCCTTGAAACGCGCCCGTTCCTCCTCTCGCCACTCGTCGAACGGATTGAAGGGTGTGTTGCGTTCCACGTACTTGCCGATCGTTGCGATCAACTCGGGCGGCAGCAGCTGGAGGTATGACGCCGGTGATGATGGTGATGATGATGAGGACGACGAAGAAGTTGTAGCGGTAGAAGTCGAGGCCGAAGGGTATGTGAATGAGGGGGTCTTGGGCTTCGCCGAGGCCAGCGGGTGAGGAGATAGCGCCACCGAGGCCCTGTCCGGTGGAGGCAGCACGTAGGCCGAGACGCGCCTGTGGAGGTACGGCAGAGCGGCCAGCGACGAGAGGATCGAGGTCGATAGCCACCCGTCTCCTTTGACGTCGGACGGTCGGCTCTCCTCTCTCGCCTTGCTCTGCTTCCTCTCGAGTACCTGATCCGCGCCAGGAAGTGGTCCCTTCGCATCTCCCTCCAGCGACGCCGCTGCGCTCCTCCCCTTACGCGCTGGCTGCGGTACCGACGCCCACAGCGTGTCCGTTTCCGCGCCCTCCCTCCGTCCTGGGATCTCGCTGCGCTTGTGGTTCTTCTGCTTGCGGTCGCTCGGCTCGGCGGGTACGGCGATAGAGTGCAGCTCCCACACGCGCCGCATGTTGGAGAGCTCCTTGCGCTCGCCGCGCATTGTTGGACCGTAATCATAGTTGAGCGGCGTGATGCCCACTTCGAGGAAGCCCTGCGGTGTCTTGTCGAGGATCAGCGTCACCAGTCGCTCCTCGCCCTTGACGATCGTCCCGCCCAGATCGCTGATTGCTGGAACAAACGTCATGAACTCGTGAGCCAAGCACCGATCATGACGGCGTACTTGCCCGAGGTGAAGGAATTGGCCATTGTGTACCATTAGGAAGGACCACCTTCTTGCTGCCGAGGAAGTGGTCGAAGAACCAGCGGCCGCGACAGTATAGCGCCAGCTCGAAGCAGTAGCCTTCGTCCAGCTCCAGCTCAAACGATTCGTTCCACACCGGACACACGCACTACAACCCAAGTCATCCGTAAGACTCTCGAGAGAAGGAGGATGCAAAGGAGTGAATCTGCCGTACGTTCTCAATAGTTCTTGTACGGAGGGCCGTGCTGCCCTGGTGCGTTCGATCGCTGATCTGACAGAAGGGGCTGGTGTCCTCCGGCCCGTTGGCTGGCAGCAGATGGCACGCTCGCATGATCCGTACTCTGACCTTCCGTTGCTGCACGTCTGGCGCCTCCACGACCCTCTCGCTTACGTAGGCATCACGATTCTCGGAAGCCTCTTCTAAGTGGAGCTTGCTGCCCACCCATGCATTTGCCATTGTGTGTCGCCCTCAGGTAGCTTAGCTTGTCTCTGGTGAATCAGATCTATGGATCGCCATTATGGTTGGCCCTTTCGCCATTTGAAATGGCCCTGGGCATCTCGGGCAGGGTCTCTTTCGCTCACCCCTCAAAAGCAAACGAAAACTGCTCTTCTGAAACGAGTTGGCAAATTATTTCGTTGTTGAAACGATAGGAAACAAAGAAGAAAAAAGAAGAAACAAATAAACAAACCAAGGGATGGAGTGGAGATCAGAGGCGGGCGGAGGACGAGGCGCCTCACGCTTCGGCGTTGGCAGTGCGACTGGCGGGCGACGACGAGATGCAGGCGGTGAGGAAAGCGGCGAGGGTGGTAGAGGCGAGGGGCGAGGGAGAGGAGGGCGACAACTGTATAAACCAGATGGCGGAGGCACCAGCACACCGAGGCGTGAACTATTTGGCGAAGGGGACGCGTCAGGAGGTCGGGGGCGAGATCGGCGAGGAGGCGGCGGGCGAAGGGGCAACCGAAAGGATCAAAAGGTAGTTTATTTATTTTATTTGTTATAATGCATTCTTATCGTCCTGCACCAACCGCAGAGGGATGACCCCGACTATCAGCGCGGTCCAGCAGCTATGCCCACGCCGACCATCCTCGCCAAGAAGGAGCCGTCTGCTGGTGGCTCCGGGGAGCCCGGCGCTGGCCCATCGCCTTCTGCCTCGCCGCTGCACTCGTCGGCCATGGCCCCACCAGGAGAGGCGGGACTGCGACACGCTTCGGGCAAGGCCACGGAGCCGATGTCGGCCTCGGGCAAGCTCATCAACGAGTACCTGGGCTTTTCGTATGACAGCGCCTTCAAGGTGGGCCTCCACTGTGTGCTGTTGGGTGAATGCCGCATCTCCTTCTCCCTTTCGGACTTACTGACGTTCTACGACATGCTGCTTCTTTGTGCGGTGGTAGCTCCTGACAGATCAAAGCGACTTTGCTGTGGTCGGCGTGTTGGGCAAGCAGGGCGTGGGCAAATCCACTATCATGTCCGACCTGTGCGGCTTGTTCTCGCGGGAGGTTTGATTCCACCACCTCCACCTTCTTGCAATCCTTGTTGTGCTCGTTATCGCTGGCACGAGGCCAACAACTCTGTGTCTTCTAGGACCCCGAGGCGACTCCACCATTTGCCACACAATCCCAGGAGACTGCGCTGCGGTGTGGGCATGAAACGGTGGGCGTCGACATGTGCGTGAGCCCTGATCGGGTCATCGTCCTCGACACTCAGGTTTGCCTGTCTTCCCTTCACATACACACACACACACACGTAGCACCGCCACCGTGACCGTCTGCTGACTGGCCACTTCTCCCGACAGCCCGTGCTGAGTCCCTCGATACTCTTTCAAATGCTGGACGGCGACTATCCGCTACCGGCGGACGTCTCCTCCCACGAAAACCTGCAGGAGCTGCAGTCCCTCCAACTGGCGGTCCTCCTCTTCTCCATCTGCCACGTCGTCGTCGTTGCGCACGACTGGGCGGCGGACGTAGATCTGTGGAAGTTCGTTCGCTCCGTCGAGATGCTCAAATATCGGATACCCGACGTCGCTGCACACATGGCCACCCTGCCTGACGACCACACCGAGCAAAACGAGTACTATCCGGACATCGGTACGCCCGGCTGACAACCACTCCTCATTTTTCCCGTTCGTGTGGTGATGCTCGCAATCGCCACATTCTGAAAGCCAGTGCTGCAGTGTTCGTGTTCAACAAGCAGCCGGACGAAAGCTTCGCGGAGCCGTCGCTGTCTTCCCTGCGCCAATCCCTGCAACGCTTTTTTGCCCACTCGAAGTGCAAATGCAAGAGCACGAGCACCACCACCACGACGACGACGACAGGCAGCGGCGAAGCCGAGGAAGGCCCTGCGTTCTTCCTTTTGCCCGTAAATGAGGACTTGACCGACGCCTCGGTACGCCTACACCACGAGCCTTTGCACTTTCCATCGGAGGCTGACATCATTTTGCACGTACAGGTGCAGCACATCCACAGCGAGAGCTACGAGGTTGCTTTGGAGCGCTTCCGCTCTCACGTCCTCAGCATGCCCAAGCGCAGCTTCTCTCGTCCTCTGACCGAGCGCGAATGGTGCGTGGTGAACCCGCTCGCTTCCTTTTTCAATGAGTGTCCACTGGGCTCCCCTACTGACGTACCTGTGTGAGTGAACCTCAGGTTGAAGAACACCGGACGGATATGGGAGCTCATCAAGAAATCGCCCTTCCTCTCCGACTACAGCCGCACTCTCAACAAAATGGGCCTCTATCAGAAGACGTGACGCGTCTCCTCGGCCCACTCACTTTGAACTCGATCGTAAAAACTCTTATGCACAAAATATTGCCCACACAACACAAAATGACTCTATATCTTACAGGTGGCCTAGAGAGAGCGGGCGAGTTGCGGCGAGACAGCGAAGTCGGCGGAGAGGGTGACGTAGTCCTTGCTGTACACCAGCGTCGGGTTCACGTAGTGGAAACCTGATGGCGGACAAAGCAAGCGCCATCGGGATCAGCTCACGCAGGCATCCATACAACATACAACAACACACACACCACACACGTAGGCGTACCGGCAAGAGTCGGGAATGTGAAGAGAGGGTTAAGTCTCAGGTACTCGTTGACAGGGTAGAGGAGCACGTTGTCGAACAGCGCATCCAAGAAGAAGTTGATCACGGACACATCGAAAGTGCCGATTTGCGACGACTGTTGAGCCAGCAAGAAGGAACACGTTAAGCCACACAACGCTCAAGTGTAACTGGGCCAGCCGATGGCACGTACCTTGATGACGGTGGTGAAAGATGCGATGTAGAACTTGCCATGCACAGCCTGGGATCCGTTGCCGAAGTAGAGCTGGGCACCAAAGCGTCAAGTCGCCTGTCAGCGAGGGTGTGGGCTCGGCTAGAAAGCAAGAGCGGACGAACCTCGAACTTGAGCTCGAATGTGGTCTCGAGATCGAACACGTTTACCCAGCTGCCGTTCGGGGCGATCACGTTCACCGCCATATCGCCCACCATGTTGACCGCCATTCCTTGAGTGTGAGAAGCCGGTGAGTGCGTGCCGCTCGCGGTGTGCGGTGAGCGGTATGCAAACCAATCATGATCATTACCTTCAGTCTTGCTCGAGGTGTCGATGTTGAAGGTGATGGGCTTCGATACGAGAAAGTCAATGTTCATGTCCCAGTCTGCCCGCGAATGCAAGGAATGTGGCATCAGCGAATCCAATGTATTGCCGAGTACGTGTGTGTGAAGGGAGTTGTACTGGGGTAGAGCTTGTAGAGGTTGGGCAGAATGAAGGAGAAGGTGGCCGTGTTCATCTTGAAGGGCAGCCATGCGGGCAGGTCGCTGTTGGTGATGAGGTAGGTCAACAGGCCCGACTTGTAGTACGCCCACCCTATACCGACCGCGCATGATGAGCAAACGCGGTCCCGATCGGCGCTGAACAAATTCTATAGGCAAGTGTAGAGCAAGATGAAGCGCAGTACCGGCAGTGTCGAAGAGGTACTGTCCCACGGAAAGCTGCAGCATTTGGTTGGTCGCCAGGGCGGGTATGGGAGTCGGAGTGTAGTTCGAGTGCAGGCCCGAAGCAAGGAACACCTCGCCTATGATGCGTTGTGTGCGGTTGGGCATTTTGGTAAGTTCGGCGCGTACGTGCGCGGCGGAGGGTAAGCGGCGGTAGTGGCGCACCCTTCACGGGAATGAGGAAATAGCCGGGCGCGAAGACGGGAGACGAGGGCAGGGAGACGTCGATGACGGCCTGGCTCCCGTTGGGCGGGAGGCCAATGTGCAGTGACTGGTTGTGAATCAGCTCATTGACCTCTCCATTCCTGGGTGGCGCAAGCGCTCACTCGCATGAGTGCACAGTCACTACGCAGCGAAACAGCTCAAAGGAAACGCACAGCTTGTCGCGAACAGTCGCGGTGATCGTGTCCTGGATCTGCGTCCTGATGGTGCCGTTGAAGAGATACAGGAAGAAGCGCACGATGACACTGTACCGAAGAGGAAAGGAGAAGGTTACATCGTGGCGCTCGAGGCGTGCTTCTTAGATGGTGGGAGCCGGCCGTGCGTACTCGAGAATCGTAGAGTCGGAGGAGATCGAGGTGTCGAACTTGCCCAAAACGACCGAGACACTCGGACAAGAGATCACCGGGTAGCCCTTCTGATCGGCCGTGGCGCCCAACTGCAGAGTAGTAGTGGTGTCGTGAGAACGAATCCGAAAGACATACACGCACCACCGCACATGCACATCGCAGAGAGAGAGAGAGAGAAACAGAGCGTGAGAGGCACCTGCAGTTGCACGCTGAGCTTGCTCACAGCAATTTTGGCGGTGCCTGTGCCGCTGCACGAGGGAAGGAGGTGAGCAACGAGCAACAAGGCGCCGTGCGGGCGCACGGTAGCGACAACGTACTTGAGGTTGACGAGCGGGTTGGGGATGCCGTAGGCAAAGTTGGCTGCGATCTTGGCGCCACCGTCGGCCACGCTAAAGTTCAGCCCGCTGCCCGGCACAATGGACAGCGTGTCTACGTGGAGCAAACACAGAAAAACGATGCTGCTCAGAGCCACAAAGGCATCAAGCACGTTTTACGTTTTACGCAGGGGCGGGGGTCTGCACCTTGGTCGAAGGTGACGTTGCGAATGCTGATGTTCGCCACGGTGTAGCCGATCTTGACAGTGAGGCCAAGAATGTTGATGTCCTCTTCGCCCGTAATGGGGGCAAGATCGAGGGTGGAGATCAAGTAATTCGCCCATTGTGGCGTCAGGGCGCGCTGCACGGCGTTCACGCCCGCGGCAGTCATCACCGCTTGGACGGAAGCCACGCCGTCTGAGGGGCCTCTGGCCCATCTGGTAGCCCCGGATGCAGTTGGGCCATCTTCTTCCGTCCTAATGGCAATTGGTACGCGTTGCGAGGCTTCAGCAACCCTCAGGCCAACAAGTGCCACCACCACGATGACGATGCACAGGGCCTTCATCCTACTGCTCCTTGGCTGCACAGGGCAATCGTTGTTTTCGTTTTCTTCAAAGGAAATCGTCCTGAAAAAAAAAGAAATTCTCCTCGACTATACTGGGCGAAAAGATATCGAAAAGTCAGTCCTACTTCGTAAGAATAAAAAGGGAGCCGCGTGATTGGGGCAGATCACTTGTTTCGCGAAGAGGCGAGAGCCACTGGACTCGGCACGGACTTCTGCAGAAGAGGAGGAAATGATGGGTGTGAGCGACGTGGATTTCGTACGTATCGCACATCGAGCCCTGCCGCAGGCTGCGGCGTCTGCCCAAGAGAACAGTTCACTGTCAATACAGAAGAGAGGAAGAGCCGACCCGAAGCAAGCAAGACAAGAATTGCCAAGAAGAGTAAGAGTAAGAGAAAGCGCATAGAGAAAAGGTAGGAGAGCAGCGGCTGAGTACGCTCAACACAAGCATGCAACACAAGATGGACAGAGAGAAAGGAATGCAACGCTCCTTTTTGCTGCATCTCATCAACGCCGACAACCTGCCACCCGAAGGTAACTCCCTTCCTCAATGGCCTGCTCTTCCCTCTCCCTTTGCCCACCTTCGCGTACCACAGTCGACTCTGGTGTGATTGTGTCGGTGTCGACGAAGCAGCAACTCGGAAAGGGAGAGGTCCTGCATCGCACCGCCCCTGCCTACCCTTCGGCCGATGGGTCCGTGGTCTGGGGCCAGTCCCTCCTCATCGATACCATCGAGCCCTGGGACAAGTTCGTCCTCACCATCGACCTGCACCCCTCGCACAACCGCCAACAGCACAAGGTTCGCACCTATCTAGGAATTCTTTTTCTCCTTCTTTTCCTAATATATGCTTGTGATGCTGATGCAAGCAGCAGGGGGCGGAGGGGCGAGGCCAGTGGCAGGCAGATTTGAGGCTGGGCTTCCTGCGCTTGAAGCAGGGTCAGGAAGAGACTCTGCGCTTCGCGCTGTACGATAATAGAGGCCATGCCGCGAGACGAAGATCAGGTGCCGCCCAGCAGATGGCTGGCGTGGATACTGACGAGGCCACCGACAGCGAGGACGACGGCGACGATGCCATCGGCGTATACCTGCGCATCGGCATCAAGACCCTCAATTTTTCCAATTTCCCCACACCTGGCGATGAAAGCTCAGATGAGCTCTCAGAATCGGAGGAAGACGAGCGGGCGCACTGGGCCACTCAGTCGTCGGGCGAGATCCCAGTTGTGGTGCCTTCGCGTACCAAGGACAAGCAGCGGGTGAGCGACAGCGACAGCGAGGAGGATTTGACGTCGAGCGATCTGTCCGACACAGAGGAGGATTCCCAAGAAGAGGAGGAACAGCTGCGGCAAAACGAAGCCAAACGACTGGCGACGAAGCTGCAGGAGGGCGCCAACTTCTTGCTCGTTACCCGCAAGCACGGCGTGCGGCCCAGCCATGTGCGTCTCAGCGGCGATCAACGCACCATCATCTGCCGGCGACACACCAGTACCAAACCCTCTTCGCGCCTTCATGGAGTTTTGCTTTTCTACTAACGTGAGTCACTGTGTTTGTAGTTTTGCTCGACAGCGTGGATGAGCTGAGGGAGGGCCAGGCGACGGCTGAATTCGAGATTCACAGACAACCGGACAAGACGCACCTGTCGTTCTCGCTGATCTACAACATGCGCAAGGCGTTCAACCTGATCGCGGAGAACGAAGAACAGTACAAGACGTGGGTGAATACCCTCAAGTGTCTCATCAAGAAGCAGGTGGACGAGGAATCTGCGTACGTAGGCCTTGAGTCGCTTCATTAGGGCACAGACTTCAAGCTGCAACTCACCATCATGGGATACCATAACAGATATGCGGAGCGGGCGTGGCACGCCTTGGGCGGTAAGTCTGAGCTGTCGGTGGAGGAGATATTGAGGCTAATGCGGAAGCTGAACATGCGGCCGACCAAGGCGTATGCCGAAGAGATGCTGCGCATCGTTGACGCCAACAGCGATGGCCATCTACAGGTGCGCTCGCGTTATGCAACATGCAGCATGTGACGCAGGTAAACTGACACACATTCCTCTCCTTCGGTTCAGTATGAGGAATTCTTGCAGCTGCTGCGATTGTTGCGACAGAGGGCAGAGCTGCACGAACTGTTCGACAAATATGCGACCGACGACGACGTGCTGACGCCCAAGCAGTTCCTCAAGTTCCTACAGCGCGAGCAGAAGGTAAGGCCGACCCCATATCCATAACCTTGCTTTCCTCGTTCCTGCCTCTGACCTCCCTACTCGCATGGCAGGAGGACATGTCGCTCAAGCAGTGCACCATAATCATGAAAAAGTTCATGGGCGAGTGTAAGGACATCGATATTACCCTCAACACCCTGTTGCCTTCGGCCGCGGCCTTTGGCTCGGCCAAGAGACGCCAACGGTTCTTGCGACTGCTGCGTCAGATCTTCCTCCACTTCCCTTCCTTCGTGAAGCACACAGCCAAGCTGGCGAAGGAGAAGGCGGACCGACACCGCATCAAGAAGCGCGAACCGGCCTACCTGGACGAAGCGCACGCCCAAGAGACCGGCAGCGGAGGGAGCAGCTCGAGCGCCCCGGACGGCGCTGCTGCGGAGCCTGCAGAGTCCGCGGAGCCCAGCCCGGCAGACGACGACCACAGGGGACGCAGCACAAGGCCAGACCCCCCGGTTGGGACTGCGATGAAGCGACAGGGCAGCATCGTCGACTTCTGGAACGACTGGGCCGAGGCAAAGGAGCGGAAGGACCGACGCGAGCAGCAAGAGAAAGCCGAGACCGACAAGAAGGACAAGGATGAAATTGTCAAGGTCACCATGAATAGGTGGCAGTTCTTCCAGTACATGATCTCCGATCACAACTCGGTCTTCATCCCCGAGAAGCGAAAGCTCTACCAGGACATGAAGCGACCGATCACCGACTACTTTATTGGTACCTCGATCTTCCCGCGCTCTGCGAACTGTTGTGCACTTGGTCCGCTCGCTCACCAACCACCACCACGCGCTTCCTTGTCACCAGCGTCCTCGCACAATACCTACCTGACCGGCAACCAACTCAAATCCAAGTCGGCCACGGAGATGTACGTGCTGGCGCTCAAACAGGGATGCCGCTGTCTAGAGCTGGACTGCTGGGACGGCAAGCGCGGTTACCCGATCGTTTACGTACGTGCTCACACCGGCCCTATCGACTCCAGTATGAGAGTGTCGCTGATTCTATTGTCTCCTCACGCAGCACGGGCACACGCTCACTTCGCGAGTGCGATTCGAGGATGCTGTGATTGCCATCGCCAAATACGCCTTCTTTTCGTCGCCGTACCCGCTCATCTTGTCCCTTGAAGTCCACTGCTCCAAGCCGCAACAGATCATGATGGCCGAGATGATGAGGTACGCGAATGACTGAATGAATACCCTTGTGGTCCCTGTACTTGCGCCCAGGCTCACCTTCCGCGACAGGAAAGCGTTTGGGGACATGCTGGCCTTGCCGTTCGTCGATGGCGAGCGGGATTCTCTGCCCTCGCCCGAGGACCTCAAGTATAAGATTTTGCTCAAGGGTACGACTTCGCTTCACTTCCTCTTCGCGATGCTCGATTGGTACGTTGTGAGCCAACCACCCTTTTTTCCACAGGTTCCCCGGTCAGACTGCAGGCGGATGAGACAGAGCAAGAAGAGGGGCAGGACAGGAAGTCGGTCAGAAAGGCGCCCAAGGAGAAGGTCGCGCAGGAGCTGAGCGACGTGCTCTACCTCAAGTCGGTTCACTTCGACAGCTTCCAGCAATTCAAAGGTGCATACACTCCCTCCCTTCATGCAGGGTTGATACCTTAACTCACCCAACCCTGTGTTCTTACAGAGGAGAAGTGCAACCGTATGACCTCGCTCGCCGAAGTCCGCGGCTTCAAGCTGTTGACTTCTGCCGCGCCGGAGCTCGTCAACCTCAACCGCCATAAGTTCACTCGTATCTATCCCAAGGGTACCCGTTTCGCCTCGACCAACTACGACCCGGTGCCGTTCTGGAACGCAGGGTACGCGCAGCAGACCTTCCTTCAGCTTTGCTCTCGCCCTGTGTTTGACCGACCCCTACTCGCGGCTCGCCGTACAGGTCTCAACTCGTAGCGCTCAACTACCAGCATGTGGGCAAGAAGATGTTCTACAACCATGGGAAGTTCCTCGAGAACGGCCAGTGCGGTTATGTGCTCAAGCCGCCAGTGCTCAGGTCTGATAACAGGCGGCGATTCGACCCGAGGCAATCCACGCACCTCTCGACCTCGACTGTTCGTCGGTTGACAGTACAGGTACGCACTCGTTCTTTTCTATAGCTTTGTTCGCCGTATTGCGGCTAGCTCACGTCCATTCAACAGATAATCAATGCTCGCCAGCTGCCTCACGTGGCCAAGGTTGTCAACCCTTACGCGATTGTTGCGGGTACGCTTTGCCAACGCTTGGACGATCGAAGACAGTGCGGGGCCTCACCATTGCTGTCTTTCCTTCGGCAGTGAACGGAGTTGAGAAGGACGCGCGTGCCTTCAGGACGAAGGTGGTGAGGAACAACGGCTTCGACCCGCAGTGGAACCAAACGTTTGACTTCCCCCTGACGGCCAGCGAACTCGGCATTTTCCTCATCGCCATCTACGACAAGCGAGAGCGCTTCGCCAAGGATCGTCTGGTACGTCTACGAAGCTCCTGTTGCTTGCGATCATGTGAATGACAGTGTCTCGCTATGATAACAGATCTGCTACTACTCCATCCCCGTGGAGTGCATACGCGCGGGCTATCGAGTGATGCATCTGTTCGATAAGAAGGGCAAGCGCATTCCGATGTCGAACCTCCTCTGTCGCTTCAGCCTCAAGCAGTCGATACTGGGACCCAACCTGGACCGCATGAACGCCAACATGAACAAGCTGCAGTCGACTCTGACCCTTCCCCGGCTGCCTTCCCTCGCCTGGACCCACAAGAAGTGATGGCACACAACAACACGAGCACCTTCCCCGTACTTTCTCATTTCTTTTTCTGAGCATTTTTGTGTTCGTGCGCGTCGCCAACACGATGGAGGAAAGCCCACCGATTGGGCTCTCTCTGGGTACGCTCCTATGATGGCTGTTCTGTTGAGGCTGGTGCTGGCACGATTGTGATGGTTCTGCAAGCAAATCTGAATTTTGCCCCCCCCCCGATTTAGATGAGATTATGGCATGGAGCGAGCGCCATGCGCTGCCTCAACGACGACAGCAGCAGCATAAATGGAAGGGACCAGAAAGGAGGACACAGAAGCCTGAAGCCGTTTCTGACAGGAAGAGAAGAGAAAGGGCGAAGGGTGAAAGCGAGCAATCAGAAGAGAGAAGCGCGAAGAGGCGGCGAGCAGATGAGCCGCGACCAGCCAAAGAGGAGGAGCACAAGATGGAGGAAGAGGAACAAGGCACCACCACTGGCGAAGCAGCAGACGCCAAGCGGAAACGACCGGAGATGCAGGAGAGTTTTGTGATTGTGCGACCCAAGGGTCCACCCATGTGGAAGGTACGCGAGCAGCAGGAGAAGGAGCGGCAGCTAAAGAAGGCGAAAGCGGGCGAGTTGTAAAGCACTTTGCCCCCATCTTGCACCTTGCCCACTTCTTTTGTAGTTTCGAGAAGCGAGTGAGGAAAAGAGAAGGAAAACAAGGACCAACTTTAACATAACCCGGCACAGCGCAAGATGGAGGCTGGAGGCTGGGACAAGGTGTCCAAGTTTGTTGAAAAGCAGCTGGAGCTGCTCAATGATGAACGTGATGCCGAGATAGAGCAGACGCGTGCCCTTCAGGAAGGCTACTCCCCCAAGGTAGCAACACCCTCAAATACGTACGTTGATGTTGGAGGAAGGGTCCGAAATGGTGGGTGAAATGGTATGCAGGAGTTGCAAAGGTATGGCGAGTGCGTGCTGCGGCTACACGTAGTGGGGCGCAAGACCGGCGTTGGCGGCCTCCTCCTTGTCAAGCTTGCTCGGGCGGCCACTGCCGCCACCACTCCGCTTCCCTCCCACCGCTTCCAGCCAGGTACCGACCCTTGCACGCGGGTTGCTGCAGCACGCTCTCTCGCCGCACCGCAGCACAGCAACGCGCAACGCGTGAACTTCACTGTGACGCTTGTGCGTGCAGGCGACATCGTGGGACTGGTGCCCTCCAACGTGCCGATCTCGTCGTTCATGGTGGAGAGCATGCAGAAGGGCAAGGGCGGCGTGATCTATCGAGCGGCGGAGCACTCGATCACCGTCTCCTTCTCCAAGATGGACGAGGAGGGTCTGGCGCTCGACACCGACGGCAACACCACCTACACGCTGATTCGGCTGGCCAATGACGTCACCTACAAGCGCTACCGGAAGGCCCTGGAGGCCCTGCGGCAGCAGGTGACATCGCGCACCGCAGGAGGCGGTGACAACGACCACCTCAAGCAAGTGCTGTTCGGCCTGGGCGAGCCCCGGTTCGTCGGCCACTTCCGCAATCGGTTCGAGCTCACACCATTCAACCCGAACCTCAACGACTCCCAGAAGGAGGCCATCACCTTCGCCCTGGGTGCCAACGACCTCGCCCTCATCCACGGCCCACCGGGCACAGGTACGATTGACTTCCACCCTGTTTCTTCTCGAGTGCCAGGAACTGATCCAGGCCTCGTCAACTGCGGCGCCACAGGCAAGACGACGACAGTGGTCGAGTTCATCCTCCAGTGTGTGAAGCGTGGTGAACGTGTGCTGGCCACAGCGCCCTCCAATATTGCGGTCGACAACATTGCCGAGCGGTTGGCCGTCTATGCCAAGCAGTCTGGAGCGAAGATCGTGCGCGTACGGTTGCCTGACCAAGTTCCGGGCAAACTACATGCACGCGCTGATCATCAACAATCGTGTGCGGCTTGCAGGTGGGACACCCGGCCCGGTTGTTGCCGTCGGTCGTCGGCCTTTCGCTGGACGCCAGGGTGAAGCAGCACTCGCACCAAACCGAGCTAGCTGACGACGTCAGAAAGGAGATGGCCAAGCTGCAATCGTACGTGCCTCCCCCCTGAACTCAGGCGCACGCACGGCTTCGACTATGAATGATGAAACTCGCTTCCTCGTCCGCTATCAGGTCCCTGGGCAAGGCGACGCCCGGCGAACGAAGAGGTGTCTACGCTCAACTCCGACAACTTCGGAAGGAGCTCTGGGAGCGGGAGGGCAAGGCGGTGGACGAGATCCTGTCGCAGGCCAACATCATCCTGGCCACCAACACCGGCGCGGCTGACAAAAAGCTCCAGAGTACGTGGATAACCCACCTCAAGGCGGTGTGCGCCACTGACTGGAGAGTCCATGTTGCGCAGAGCTGCCCATGTTCGATGTTGCGGTAATTGACGAAGCAGCGCAGGCCGTGGAAGCCTCCTGTTGGATCCCCATTTTAAAGGCCAAGAAGCTTATCCTCGCTGGCGGTACGTGCGTCCTGCATCATACTACACCCTTGAGCACGGACGATTGACGATCGGCTTGTAGACCACTGCCAGCTTCCGCCCACCATCATTTCGGAGGGCGCCGCCAAGGCCGGTTTGTCGCACACCCTCTTTGATCGGTACGCAGAGCGCCTGGCCCTGCTCCGTCTCCTTCACCACCTCATCAACGGTCACTTTCAGAATGGTCAAGATGTACGGTGATACGGTGCGTCATATGCTGCTCATCCAGTACCGTATGCACGACAAGATCAACCAGTGGTCCTCCAAGGTACCTCGCGCTCCTCCACTTGCGCCCGCATCAACGCATGCGCCATGGTGACTCAGCCCTTGCGCGTAGGAATTTTACGAAGGCAGGCTACAAGCGCACGCCTCGGTAGCAAGTCACCTCCTTCGCGACTTGCCGCATGTGCAGAGCGATACAACGGAGACCAAGGTACCGCACCACCATGAGAGGTCCCCTTCTGACACTCGGTTTGGTGTGGACTCATGTCGGACCTCGCTTGATCCAGTCGCCGCTGATCATCGTCGACACGACGGGATGCGGATTCCACGAGGAGATGGTGGAGATCAAGAATGCGGCCGACCGCGGTCAGAACAAGAAGGGCGCCGACGCCGCGGAGGAGACCAAAGGCAAGCGGAAGCCCATGATGCTCGGCGAGGGGTCCAAGGCCAACCAGGCGAGGCCGACCTGGTGCACCACTACGTCCATACACTGCTCCAACAAGGTTCCTCCCTGCCTTGCCGGTCGAACTTGCGGGGCGGCTGCACCCTCACCATGTTCGCTGCTGTGAATCCAGGATTGAGGCCCGAAGACATCGGCATCATCTCGCCCTACAACGCTCAGGTGGATCGGTTGCGCCACGCCCTCCGCGAGAGGGGCATTCCCGGGATGGAGAAGCGGGAGATGGAGAAGATCGAAGTGTCCACCGTGGACGGGTTCCAGGGCCGCGAGAAGGAGGTGATCATCATCTCCTTTGTGCGCAGGTACTCGTGACCCCCCTCTCTTTCATTCTGTGACGATGTGTCGTTGTTGTTGACCTCGCCATTACCACTTTGCCACCACCAGCAACCAGAAGGGCGAGATCGGTTTCCTGGCAGAGTCGAGGCGGATGAACGTGGCCATCACCCGAGCCAAGCGCAGCGTGGTGGTGGTCTGCGACGAGGAGACGATCAACCACGCCAAGAACGAGTTCCTCAAGCGCATGATCGAGTACTTCGAGGCCGAGGGCGAGTACGTGGCCGGCGCCCAGTTCGCGGGCGAGGAGGTCCACGTGGAGACGGTCGACCACGGCGAGCTGGAGCGGATGCGCAAGGAGAGGGACGACATGCTGAAGCTCAAGGAGGACGTCGAGCGACGGCGCAGGGAGAAGGAGGAGAGAGAGCGGAAAGAGAAAGAGCAGCAGGAGCTTGAAGAGCAGCTGCAGAGCGACATCCTCGACTTTGTGGCCGACCCCGACCGCGACGAGATGACCTTCCCGGCCGATCTCAACGCCTACGCGCGCATGCGGGTGCACGAAATCGCCGGGCAGCACGGGCTGACGCATGCCAGCAAGGGCGATGGCAAGAAGCGACAGCTCACCGTACGAAAGCCCGTCGAGGAGGTGCGGGCCGCCCCAGCCGGACCCTCAACGCCGGGACAGGACAAAGAGCAAAAGCCAAAGCGGGAGGTGGAGGAAGAAGAGGGCGAAGAAGAAGAAGAGGAAGATGGCGGAGAGGAAGAGGAGGAAGAGGAGAAGAAGGCCAATCCTGTCTCCGAGTTGAGGCGGCTGCAGCAGCAGAAGTACCTGGCCCACAAGCAGAGTGAGGAGAAGGAGAAGCAAAAGAAGGCCGCGAACAAGACTAAGTCCAAGGCCAAGCCCGCCAAGGAGAGGGCCACTCGTCTGGAGGATGAGCTCAAGGTCAAGCTCCTCCCCTCTCTTTCTCTACCAATTGGATTTCTGTGGTCTGATGTGAGTTCTCTTTGTGTGATGCAGAAAAAGAAGAAGGTCGAGGCGGCGGAGGTGAGGAAGATGAGCGAGGAGGAGCTGCTCAAGAAATTCGACACGTACGCCAACTCTATTCCTATTAGCTTCGATGGCCCCAGCTGATGAGGTCCTGGGGCTGAAACGGTAATGCAGGACCAAGTGCGGCTTCAAGGGGTGCAAGGAATCGACCACCGTACTCGGTCGCCTGTGTCCGCACTGTCGCCTCAAGTTCTGCTTCTCGCACAGGTAACAACTGCTGCCTCAGGCGCAATCGGCTGAGAGCATTGTGTGTAGAAGTGTTGAACGCGTGCGGTACATTCGTTGTGGTGTCGTGCAGCATGGCCGAGATTCACGGGTGCGGAGACGAGGCCAAGAAGAAGGCGAGGGAGGACTGGCTGCACAGCAATCGACCCGGCGGCACCGTCACCGGCCAGTCCTCCACCAAACCGCTCAAACCGCAGGCGCGGAACCATCTCCAGAGCAAGCTTCAGGTAATGCCCATCTCGTTTCCCGCGGGCCGGCGTTCGTTTGCTCATCGCCGGCCCACACACAGGAAAAGTTGGGTGGGGTGGCGCACAAGGGCAAGAAGCCCACGGAGAAGGACCAGAAGAGTGGTCGGGGCGGCGGCGCAGCCGGACGAGGAGGAGGCGCCCCCGCTCGTGGCGGAAGAGGCCGTGGGCGAGGCGGCCACGCTTGATCGCCCCACGTGGGCACACGAAGAGCTTGACATGAATAATTGGTTAAATTGAGCTTCGGCCTCCGATTTACCGTGCTACGAACCCACGACCGTTTGAACCCACCTAATAATCGCGGCACGCGGCCGTTGACAAGGACAAACGCAACGAACGTTTCGCATCAAGAGGAGGAGGCGGAAGATATCAACACTAACTCTACGAGAGAAGGTGGGTTGTAGTGGCGCATGGCGACATCCGCAGCGTCGCCCTCACCTTTGCGGTTGAGCGCCGTCACGCCCGGAGGCACGCCCCCGCCGGGGACGGTGCGGGCCAAGATTTCGCAGCTCAATGCCTCCTCATCTTCGATCGACACATCCGGCGGACCCCGGTCGCGGGCCTCCTCTGTCTCCTCGCCCGGTGGTGTACCCGTCACCCCGCCCCCCGCGACCACCAACATGGTGTCCCAACGCGATACTCCGAACCTGAGCGATTCGAGTCACCTTCGCATCAACACAGGGGGTTCCATCAAGACGCCACGACGTACCCCCCCCTCTCTTCCTCTTCCTCTTCTTCGTTTTCGCTCTTTCTTTTCGTTCTTTATTTTCGTTCTTTATTTTCGTTCAGGTTTTGTTATTATTTTTATTGTAATATTAATCCTGTTCGTGGTCGTGGCCAACGTCTGCAGTGGAAAAGGATGTACGGCTGGTGGTGGACACGAGGCTCAGGCAACACTTGTCCAACCTCTACAAAGCGGAAAAGGATGTGTCCAGCGCAGGTACGCCGGCCTTTGTTCTTCTCTCGGCTCGAGCAAAACTCTTATCAATTGTGTGTCCACAGACGATGTCTCCGATACGGAGAAGCTGCTGGCAGTGATGCATTCCAAGAACGTCAACTTCACCCAGGAGGCAATCAAGATCATCATCCATCTCATGGCTCTCGGTACCCTCCCCCAGCATGTTACTCACTACAGCACCAACAGACCATACCACACTTTGAAAAACAATGCGACTGAACATAGCAATTGAAAATGCGATTCGACTCACGTGAACTTTGCCATGACGTGTATACATTGGCAGAGGAGAACCAGCAGGCCATCGGCAGGAGCGTGTTGATCCTGGAGCTGATTCGGAGCCTCTCTGCGCCACAGGACGCCATTCGCACCTACGCCGCGTGGGCTCTCTCCAACTTCTCCTCCAACGGTTCTCACTCCTGCTTTTCCTCTTCCTCCTACTCCTCCTCTTTCTTCTTTACTGCAGCCGATGAGCCACCGGCCGACTGATCGTCGTGTTGTGTTGTGGTTGCGCGCGCAGAGAGCAACCACAAAGCCATCCACGAGGTGGGTGGTATCAAGGCTCTGCTTTCGCTTCTGACTTCGTCCTCCGAGGATTCCCTCAAGCAGGCCCTCTCCGCGCTCCTCAACATATCCTCCAATCGTAATCCCTCCCTTCCTTCTTCATCGTCGATGTGTGAGTGAGCCCTTCGTTTGGGTGATTGCTCGAGCAATTGCACTGACGTTCGTACGTGCGCGCTTCGCGTTGTCAATGACGCGACCAGCCATGTTTGTCGAAACGATACGAAAGAGCGGAGGCATGCGCGAGATGATCCGCCTGCTGGAGTACTCTGGCAACGCGGCCGACGCGATCATCCCGCTCACGCTCATGGTAAAGCACTTGCACTCCTTCGCAAACCTCTCTTTACGCTAACCCTCCCATACAACGAACAACAATGAGCTCACCATACCGATACGACCACTATGTTGCAGGTGTTCATCAACTTGGCGACCAACGAGAAGAACATGGAGATGTTCGGGGACGTGGGCGGCTTCCCTCCGCTCATCAAGCTGCTCCACCACCCCGTGTTCAGCATGGACGCCATGCCCTTCCTCATCGCTCTCCTGAACAATCGTACGTTCGCTTCTCTCCCCTCTCTTTGTCCCTGCGCGTCGTCGCCAGTGGCACTGAACGGGTGTGCCGCGAACGCAGCGCGCCGGGTGAGCCAGTTCATCGCGGCGGAGGGCCTGCGGCCGCTCTTTGATTTCGTTTCGCGAGCGCCTGCGCGGCAGGAGGGCAAGTACGACAACTCGCTCGAGCACTGCCTCCTCGCGCTCCACCACCTCCTCAGCAACGGTACGCACCGACACACCCATCACCCTTTCATCTCTCCTGACCAACCACTCGGCTCACCGACAATCGATCGTGCTATCGCCACCACAGAGGACTACGTGCGAATGATCGGGGAGCGGAACTTTGTGTTGCCTCTGACGGCGCTCTTGGACGGGCGGCAGGACCCTCGCATCCTCGTTCTCGTCGTCGAGATCATCGGTACGTGCCCACGCACGCGCACGCACGCGCACGCACGCGCACGCACGCGCACGCACGCCTGTTCGGTCGCTGACGAACTGCCTTCGTCTTCGTTCTTCGTTCCCCCCCCCACTACCAACAGACACTCTGCTCGACTCTGATGAACGGAATGGCACGCAGCTGGTGACGGCGGCGGGCATCGAGCGACTGGTTGCCCTCCTGCCGGCCAAGCGACCCAAGAGAACACTGACAGTTGTCGTCGACAATGCGCTCCTCCTGCTCACGGGGCTTCTCGAAACCAATGGTCCGCATATTCCTCCCGCGCAGCGCATAGCGTGCCATCGGTCTCGGAGCTAAACTGGGCTGTATTCCCCCCTTCCCCCCATCTCCCTTCCAGATAACAACCAGGAGCATCTGCTCGACCGCGGAGTGGTGCCGGCCGTCGCCGGAGTCATGTCGTGGGCCACCAACGAGACCCTCGAACACGCGCTCCATCTCATCGCTCTGCTCACATCAGGTACACAGGCCAGCCGCGCCCTCGAAGCCGCAGCCGACGCTTGTATGCAGCACTATCTCACCGAATTGTGTGCGCGCGATCCAGGGGTCAACGGGCAGGTGGTGTACGACGAGATAGTGAAGCCGTGGCCCCAGGTGCTGCCGCGCCTTCTCCAAATGCTCAACGCCGACCCTGCAAACAAGCGAGCGGCCCCTGTGCCCGACTCCACGCGGATTAAGATCGCCCTCTGCTTTTCGGCCCTGCTCGGCCACAGTACGCGAACCCCTCTAAATGACCCGCACGCGCCCACACAACCATCGTGAGCGGCTCATGACCGATGCCACACTCTCATTCCTCAATCCTCAACAGTCGATTGCCACATGGACCTGGTGGAGCTCGAGGTGGTGGGCCACTTCATCGACCTCCTTGCCTCGCCCAACCAGCGCCTCCAGTTCTACGCCATCACCGCCCTGCGCAACCTGTCCACCTACTACGGTAATCGGCTGCACGCACCCTCGTCTGCTCATGCTCGTTGGGGACTAATGAACGTGTCAATGTGTGTGGCGAATCGGACAGCGTCGGTGCGACGAGAGATACAACACCTCGACGGACTCGGCGAGCTGCTGGCGTTGGTGCACGGCCCCAACCGAGCGGCCGTGTCCGTTGCCCGACTCGAAGCGATGCGCACCATCGCCAACCTCTCTGTCACCGGTGCGCGCAACTTCCCGACCGCCTGAAGGGCTGCGGCCCGGAGGAGTGCTGGCTGACCGGCTTGATTGCTTTGCATCTGCAGATGACCCGATCGACCTACAGGAGTTCTGTGACACGAGCGTGCCGGTGCTGCTAGCTGTGCTCGCCACTCCTCCGCCCTCGAGGGACGACATCACGCGAGGTAACCGCTCCTGCTCGTTCTTGCGGCATCAGACCACAATCTCAACTTATCAACACACACAGCCGTGGCCAAGCGGAAGCAGAGGCTCTCGAGCGGCTCCCAGCAGGACCCCAACTGCAACAAGATCACGTCCCTCGAGATGCAGCAGGTGCGCGAGCCGAGAAAGGGCCGCGACGGCTCGACCATCTCGACCCCGCCGCCCCACGACCTCGGCAGCGGAAGCCACATCGGAGGCGGGAACGCGGGGAATGCGGGCAACTCTGGGACCATGCTGGTCCGCGCTGCGCGGCTGACGGGCGCCAACAGTTCGCTGAACACCAACGGCCGCGGCAGCCGCGTGTCGAACATGGAGAGCCTCGGCAGCGGCGACCTCGAGACTCGTATCGGCAACGTGGGCACTGTGGGCATCAGCGGCAGCGGCGGCAGTCGCATCATCGCCGTCAACTCGGGCGCATCGATCGGCGGGCTGGGCAGTCAGGACGACCAGGAGGAGGACCGGATGCTGGAGGAGCGCGTGTTCCAGACCAAGTGGGAGAACGACTGTCTCATCAAGGCCTACACTGCCATCACCCTCCAGAACCTCTCCATCGAAGGTTCGTGCGCCAGCGCTCCGCTCTCACCATCTCCACGCTAACTAAACTCATCGATTTCTTTTGCTTTTGGGTCGTCCCAACGGTACAGCCGACTTCGTGGACGTGGTACACTCGGCGGGCGGGCTGGGCGTGGTGATGGAGTACCTGCTGGGTTCCAGCTCGCCGCGCCTCCAATACGAGGCCGTCCGGCTCTTGACCGTGTGGGCAGCGCAGGATGCCAACCGGATGGCGTTCCAGGAGATGGGAGGCATCCAACGTCTGGAGCAGGTGCCCACTCTCTCCCACTCACTACACTCAGTTCGCCGTTGCTACTTCGGGTCGTGGCTGACACACTGTTTTCCGTGTGCAGGCATTGGCTTCGTTCCAGAGCTCGCCCGTGCCCAACGACGCGCTGATAATGTGCACCCAGATCGCGCTCAATACCATGAGCATTCCCCGTACGCACCCCATCCACGCTGTTGATTTCCTGGGTAGCGCAGAGGTACTAAAGGAACTATGCGCGGTCAGCCGTGGAGCTGTCCGAGCGGATGATGTCGCTCGACGACGACGATGACTCTGGCATCATCGGCTGGGAACCGGAAACGGCCATTCTGGACTACATGCGGCAGGTGGAGCACGCCATTCGGGCCATCGAGCTGTCGAACCCGCTCGAGTCCTACCACTCGCACTCGCTGCCCACCTCGCCCAAGGACTCGGTCACCAAGTCGAGCCGCTACTCGTCGCAGCCCGTCACCCTGCGGCGCTCCGTGCGGCAGCGGGAGCGGTTCGACAAGTACCAGCGCGGCGGTATCAAGGACGCCAGCATCTTCGCCCAGCCCAGTGCGGTGGACGAGGTGGCGGACAAGGACCAGACGGCCGCGGCCAAGGTGGTGGGCTGGCGCGAGGAGGCCGGCATATCTCGGTTGCTCGAGAGCAGCGGCCCCGCCGCGGTGCCGCCCTCGCGGCTGCTGTTCGATCAGATGGAGGAGATGCGCGATCGGATGACCGGCAAGCCCGGCGTGGGGGATCTGACCTCCCTGGCACCGCTCTCGCCGAGTCGCGGCAGTCGCTCGCGCGGCAGTCGAGCGGCGGAGCGGAGGGAAAAGAACGAAGACGGCAAGGCGTCAAAGAGCGAAGCGGCGGCGGCGAAAAAGAACGAAGACGAAAGCGCGATCGGCGAGACGGAAGCGAAGGCGCCCAAGCGGAGGGGCTCGTTCCGACAGCTCAGCAAGCAGTTCAGTGCCACGCTCAAGAAGGTGCATCAGACCACCAAGAAGGCCAAGACCGACGCCGACAAAGGCAACGGCGACGACAAAGACAACAAGAAGGAGAAGGAAAAGAAAAAGAAGAAAAAGAAAAGGAGCGACAAGGAGAAGGAGAAGAGCACGAAGAAGAAGGAGAAGGAGAAGGAGAAGAGCACGAAGAGGAAAAAGAAGAAGGCGGCGAAGCAGAAGTCAAGCGGTGTCCGGGGCAAACCCGACGGGCTCGGTGATGGGAAGGAGGCCTACAAGTGGTCGGTGGAAGAGGTGGGCGACTGGCTCGAGGAGAACTCGCTGGGCGAGCTGCGCCCGGTCTTCGCCCAGCACCACATCGACGGCAAGGCGCTCATGCAGCTCCACCACGCCGCCCTCTCGCGCATGGGCATCTTCTCCCAGCCCCTGTCGTCCGCGCTCTTGCAGCGACGCCGCAAGCTCCTGACCCGCTCCACCTCGCTCACCGCCCCGCCATCGGACTCGTCGATGGGCTCCTCGCTCTCGTCGTCGCGCTCCTACCCCAACCTTTCGTCGTCATCGTCGTCGTCCGTGTCGGTCCACGCCCGCGACAAGATCGTCAAGGACGAGGAGAAGCGGAAGCACAAGAAGAAGAGCAAGGACAAGGCGAAGGCGAAGGAGGAAAGCGGCGACAAGACAGAGAAAGCGAAGACGAAGCCGAAGCCGAAAGCGAAGGCGAAAAAGAGCGAAGGAGAGAAGGGAGAGGGAGAGGGTGCCGGCCACGAGCAGAAACAGGAGAAGCGGAGGAAGAAGGGCAGTTCCAAGAAAAAGAGGAGGAAGACCGCAGGCAATGATGGTGCCGCCGAGGGCGAAGAGGGCAGCACCACCACCACGACTGAGGCCGAGAGGGAGTCCAAGGTGGTCCCCCGCAAGGGCTCGGGCGACGTCGACAAGAAGAAGCCGGCTGCAGCCTCGACCAAGCCCAAAGTGTCATCGCTACGCCGGCGACCGACCGGGCTGAGCGAGGACGGCAAGGGCAAGGAGAAGGCCGGCGACGTGGCTGGTGGGAACGGCGGCCGGCGCAAGGAGCTGCGGTTCGAGGGCAACGTGCTGGACGAGGACGAAGAGTCGGAGCTGGGCGGGACGCTGATCGACGACCTGGGCAAGGGCAAGGGCGAGGAGCTGCTCGTGCTGCGCGACATCCGCATCTCCCTGCAGGAGGAGCGCGAGTTGAAGAGCGCGGCGGCAGGTACGGCGTCAGAAGGCGGCAGTGAGCACCGGGGCAGTGGTCGCAAGCGAGGCGGCAGCAGCACCCGCCGCCGCAAGCAACGCGGGCGACAGCTGGCCGCCGCCGCCGTCGCTGGCGAGGAGACCGACGAGGACCATCCTGAGCAACAAGCCAAGAGCCCGCGCGCCTCGGCCGGCGCGGCGCCTAGGGCCGCGGATCCGAAGGCGCAGCCCAAGCAGGCCGGCTTCCTGCGGAGCATCTCCACCATCTTCCATATCCGAGGCAACAAGCACACTGCCAAGCAGCACGACCCGCACCACCTCGATGCGGCCTCGTCGCAGCACTCGACTGCCAGCTCGGCCGTCGACGAGGTGGGCGACGGCGCTGCGGCCCAGTCCGCCGCGCATGCCGGAGGCGAGGAGAAGAAGCGGGGCAGCTGGGTCCGGTCGGCGTTCCTGCGACGCGGCCGCAAGGGCGACGGCGGTGGCGAGGAGCGCAAGAACGCGATCCGCCGCGGCTCCGAGGAGGAGGCCGAGCTGCGCAACAGCAAGGAGACGGCGCGCCGGCAGCAGAAGGAGCAGAAGCAGGAGCAGGAGCGCAAGAAGAAGCAGGAAAAGGAGAAGGCGAAGGAGCGAAACAAGCTGTCGCGCAAGAACTCCTCGCTCCTCAGTCGCATGGCCGTCAGCACCAAACGTACGCTGCTTTCGTTCTTTGAATTTCATCGCTTTCGCTCTTTCGCTCATAATTATTGTGTTGTGTAGGCGGAAATCAGGGGAGTAAGAAGACGATGACCTTCTCACTCGAGGAGGACGTCAACTACGGCTCGACGACCGACACCACCACCACCCA
Organism: Acanthamoeba castellanii str. Neff; assembly: GCF_000313135.1. Classification (NCBI taxonomy): domain Eukaryota; phylum Discosea; order Longamoebia; family Acanthamoebidae; genus Acanthamoeba; species Acanthamoeba castellanii. The sequence continues at coordinate 108,560 of NW_004457466.1, forward strand.
CTCCCACTCCCGCGGGCGAGGTGATGAAGGCGACCTGCAGGACGAGGACGATGAAGACGAGATGGACAACATCCGCCGGAAGCAGGGCACCCCGCGCGTCAACCTGCAGCGCGCGACCAGCGGCGACGAGCTGCTGCTGCCTCTCGACGGGGAGGGCTCCATCGACCACGCCTCCTACTCCGAGACCGAGGAACAGGAGGTCGCCGACTACTCCGAGGTAAGCTTCGGCCTCTTCACGCCGCGCCGTTGGCTCGAGCCTGGGAGAAAGCTCACTACCGTTGGTGGTTGTGGGGGTTCACAGGTGGTGCATCAGACGACGATGGACAGCGGGTCGTATCCGTCAACGCCCAAGAGGGGATCGACCGCGCGGCCGCCCACGCGCCAGCAGCTGTTCTCCCTCACCACGGCCCGCCTGCAGGTCATCAGTACGTTACTCTCGCCTCGACCAAGGAATGGCGATCAGTCCTCGCTTGCTAACTACGAGTGTCACAGCGCAACTGGGTCCGCACCGCAAGCGGCTGATGCTCGACCTGCTCGAGACCGAACGGCGCTATGTGGCGTTGGTCACCGTGCTCATTCGCCAGTTCCTCAAGCCGCTCCTGCTCCTCACCTACACCGAGCAGGAGCAGTTCCTCACCGAGGAGGAGGTACGACGTACACCACGGTCCTCCCTTTGCACATCGCCTAGCTGCCCGAGCTCACCTCACTTCTCTCTCTCTCTCTCTCGATGACCTCTGCAGTTGCATTCGATCTTCCTCAATATCGGCCTGCTCCATTCGTACAACCTGATCTTCCTGAGCAATCTCACCCAACGCGTCCACAGCTGGAGTGACTCGCAGCCGGTCGCCGACGTGTTCCTCATGCTGGTGCGTGATTACGGTGGTGATCATCCGCCCTGAATGCTGACGTCAGCCGCGTATGTCTTGTGCGTCGTGTATCGTGTATGTGCAGTCGGACTTCCTTACGGCCTATGGGGAGTACCTGCACAACTACGAGGCGGCTACGGCGCTGCTTCAGCACTGCCTGCAGGACCCGTCCTTCGACCAGTTCGTGAAGACCCTGGCGGCCTCGCCCGACTGCGAGGGGCTTGGACTGGAGGACTTCCTCATCCTCCCCTACCAGCGCATCACCGCCTACGCCCACATCTTCAGGGTAAGCCATCACACCACCGCACACGCACACGCACGCATGTTGTTTGGTGTTAATGTTTGCTTCATGGCGCAGAAACTTGTGAAATGGACATGGGAGAGCCACGCAGACTACGGCGACATCACTACGGTGCTACACACCGTGGAGAAGATCATCTCCTCCAACGTCCACCTCCGCCTGCTCCCCAGTCCGCATGAAAAGGGTTCGTCGTCACGCACGCACGCACACGCACACGCCACGCACCACCACACACACTACACTCGCGTTCGTACGCAGTTGATTGGCACTCGGCTGACCTTCAATCTCCGCTCGGTCAGCAGGCCAGGCTTCGCCCTCTACGCCACGATCTCGTTATACGAAGCTCAGTGCGCGTGAGGGGTTCCTGAAGCTCCTCGCCGTGCACGACATCCTGCTGGGCTGTCCGATCGTACGTCACCTTCCCCTGAGTTCAGGGCTTTCGCGACAGTCAGCCAACAAACCTAACTTTACCCCACACGACACGACCAACGACACGACACGCAGGATATTACTATCACTCCCGGTCGTCAGTACGTCTGCGAGGCCCAGGTGACGCTGCTCGACGAGGCGGTGAATCGCCAGCGCGGCTGGCTGTATCTGTTCAACGACGCGCTACTCACCACCACCGAGATCGAGATCGCCATCCGAAAGACGTTCCCTCTGCAGGTGCCTACAGACTCCCCCCTCTCTCCGCTCTCCGCAAGTGTGTATTCCTCCTCTCACTCTTCCCTTTCCCAGAACAAGGACGCGCAGGACTTCTGCTCCTTCATTCCTTTGGAGGACATCATGACCATCGACGAGGCCCGAGAGTACTCGACCATCGTCAAGGTCACCTGCAAGGGGGTTCGTCTCCTCTCTTTCTCTCCTTCGTTCTTCGCCGTCTCTCTCGCTGATCTTCGTTCTTGTCTTCGTTCTTTTGTCTTCGTCGTGAATTTATCAAATTCCATGTCCACCCAGGGGCGGATCATAACGATCAAGTTCGACTCGACGGAGAGCAAGTCGCTGTGGCTCGACCACTTCGTGGTGATCGTCGCCGCCCACCGGCAGAAGACGGCGCGCTACAACCCGCCCGACGGCGTCGACCACCTACCGCCCCACTACGCGCCCGTGCCCCACGGCCTCGCCAGTGAGGAGAGCGAATTCGAGTCGTAGAGTCCAATGATAATGAGGTGATCACCCTTCAACCCTCACCCCCCCCCACCTTGTGTACATCATGTGATCACATCACCACCATAGCGAAATGTAATCCTACACCACCAACACACCGGCTGCGTGCGCAATCTGATACTTGATGCGCCAGCCCCCCCAAAAGAGAAGAAGCGTGAAATTTCGCGGCGCGGTGAACGAAATCGGCAGGAAAGCACGACCGAAATTTCTCTCACTTAGGTGTCGCGCCTGTCTGGCTCCTCACGGCCGGCGGCCGGTGTGGAACGAACTGCACGTTCCTGCTTCCTCTCTCCCCCGAGGAGACCTCCTGAAGCAGCTTGCAGGGCGCCTTCTTCTTTCTTTGGCGTAGCGCCACCCGACAAGCACGCACCATCTCCATACCACACACACACACACCATCTTTCTACATTCAGCCTCACACTCGTGACCACTCCTATCAAAGACGTCTCCTCAGAGCTCATCGCACCACACGCTCCTCTCTGCGCAAACCTCGCACGTGCCTGGGTGAACCACTTCTATCCAAGAGAGAGCGAAGAAGATGGACTTGGACCTGAACCTCAGGGAGGAGGCTCCCTCGCATGGACCGTCCTCCGGAGGCCCTACAGCCCCACAACCTCCCTCTACTTCTTCTACTTCTACTGCTTCCTCCTCTGCTTCAACCGCCACACGTGAGGCCCTCGACGAGGAGCTCGCCAGCCGCAGCGTTGCGGACGACCAGCGAGCGCGCTACGGCGCCTTTTCGGCAGCGGCCGCCGGGGAGGGACCATCAGACGCAGCCCTGCGGGCCGCGGCCGCCTTCCAGGCCTCGACCTACGGCACCGCCCCGGGGGACCAACCCGCGGTCGACACCACCCCCAAGCCCGGCGAACTCTCTGCTGGGCCGTCGGCGACGGCCGAACGAATGCCGGTGCCGCTGCAGCCGCGGCCCACAGCCTACGCCCAGTTCCAGGCTGGCGGCGGCGGCGGGGCCGGTACGAGCGGGCTGGGCGTGCCGCTGAGACCGGCGGCGGGCAAGGCCCGGTCCAACTCGTGGTCGTACCCGGCCTCGGCCGTGGCTCCCTACGCCATTCACCCCTTCGTGGCGCCCTCCTCGAGCACCGCAGGCGCCACTGGTATCGGCACGGGGATGCCCGCGCCCGGCCCGGCCCAGCCGCGCACCAACCGTACGACCTCCTACCGCCAGCGCGGCGGCAGCCTCTCCTTCTCCAGCCCCGACGAGGCCATGCGACAGCAGTACCTCCAACAGCAGCAGCAGCAACAAGGGCCGCAGATGTTTCTTCACTACTCAGCGCCGCAACCGACATCACAGCCGCAGCCGATGATGGCCCAGGACTCGGCGTTTCTGGCGTATGGCGGCGGCAGCGGCGGCGGCGGTGTGGGGGATGGTGGCGGATTCCTGTCGGCCTACCAGCAGTCGCGGGCGCCCCAGCCGATGACGGCGGCGCAGGCGACGCCGCCGCTGCCGACGACGCCGTCGTCGTTCATTCGGCGCACGTCCCTCCCGCAGACCTACCTCCACACGATCCCCATCAGCCGCTCCGCCTCCTCCGGCTTCACCCCGGCGTCCACCGACACCGCACTCCCCATCACCGCCCAACCTCAGGTGAAGAAGCCCCCAACACACGCAACACGACACGACACACGACACGACACGACACACGACACACGCTTACCGCCTCATGGTTTGTGGGGTGGGGTGGTGGTTCGCACAGACGACGGAGGTGCACCAGAAGTTGGAGATTCCCACGCATGGCGCACGGGCTCTGCCGAAGGAGATCGCGACGCACCCGGCCATCCAGAGCATCACCAAGTACACTCAATGGGCGCCCAGGCGCACCCAACCATCTAGTGGAAGGAAAATCGATCGCCGCCAACGCCCCCTCCTCCCTCCCACTCCATTGTCGCATGTGGCGTGGTGCGGCGACCGTGGGGCTCATTTCTCTCCATCCCCCCCCCACCACCACCACCACCACAAGGTCGCAGTCGGACAGCCAGCAGGCCACCGGGGAAGCCGCGGCGGAGAAGGAGGTCGGCGTGGAGATCGCGGGGGAGGAAGGCGAGGCCGGTGCGTGCACGTGCACGTGGTGGTTGGTGGTGGAGGCGTTGATTGGATGATGTTGACCAATGGTGGTGATTCGGATGTAAAGCAGGTGGCGTGCAGCCCAGCGAGGGCAAGTTCGTGGACATCAGCGAGTACCTCAACTTGCCCCAGTCCAAGGTGGCCAAGACGCTGGGCATCCCTTCCTCCACCCTCAGCAAGCGCTGGAAAGAGGCCGCACGCGCCCGCAAATGGTGCCTATGATCGCACTTGTTGCTCCATCGTCCAATCGTGTTGAGGCCTCAATATCATGTTCTCCCCCAGGCCGTGGCGGACAGTGTGCAAGATCGACAAGGAGATCATGGCGCTGCTGCACAACATTCCACCCTCGGTAGCCGGTACGTTGTAGGCCTCAGCATGCGAGAGAGAGAGAGAGAGAGTAGGGGGCTATGTACCTGCAAGGCTCATCTCTGTGCCACACACCACCGACAGCCAAGGGTCCCGAACACGTACCGCCCGAGATACACACGAGACTGCTGGCGTTGCTGAAGCAGAGGCAGGACGAGCTCAAGCCCGTCATCATCCGCCTGTAGTTATTCCCACCACCGCCCACCACCCACCCCTCCGCCCCCCTTTGTACATAGGCTGAAGAAGAAGAGAGTGATGGTAGTGGAAGCAAAATTGACAAGTTTATAGAAGATTGGTGGTGCTTGGGGGCGTCATCTCAGGTTTAGCTTTGTGGCTTGGCCTGCAGCTCGACGGCCACCTGCTGTCGCCGGTGCAGGTCGGCGATGTCCTTTGGCCGCTGCAGCAGGATCTGTGGTGGTGGGTGGTGAGGTGGTCAGCGACTTCAAGAGAGGAACTGCTCGGGTGCGTACCTCTTCGAAGACCTGCGACACTTTGTTGAGGACGACGGGGAAGTCCATGTACCCCGCGTTGCTGCCCACCCAGATCCTGTCGAACAGCAGGAAGCACTGACAGAACACCTCCTCGAACAGGCTTCGCTCCTCTACATACATCAAACAATCAGGCGCCCCGTCAGTGATGCCGCAAAGAAAGTGCAGGGCCGGTGTGCAGAGAGACGCGGGCGGGCACCAACCTTCGTTATCTTTGGTGGTCATGAAGTGGAAGAGGGGCGTGTCCCAGCGCTCGGAGGAGTCAGCGGCTCGTATGAGCGCCTCTGGTAGCGCAAACCCAGCGCGTGAGCACCACACGCGACACACACACACACACAACACACGCACAACGTTGTACCGTCGAGCTTGAGGGACTTGAAGAGCATCTGGGTGAGGTTGATTCCCGTCGACGCCCACGGGTAGGATCTGCCCTGTTTGAGCAGGGCCGATAGGGTGTCGCCGTGGTGGCGCGCAAAGTAGAGTATGGTCGTCAGCCCGAGCAGGCCCATCCCGCGAAAGTCGGTCGCCGGATCGTTGCCCTGCGCACAAGGAGGCGGCCAGTGCAGCAGATCAAGGGAGGGGGGGGGACGATAAGCGATCATCGCGCCACGACATGAGCCAAGAGAAAGAAACTTGCCAAACCCCACCACGACGGCACTGCACGGTGGGCGTACCTGGAAGCCGATCTGCTTCCATTGGGGCGTCACGCGATCGGTGAGCTGAGTGTCGGGACACACGGCCTGCCACAGCGCCATCAACTGGTGGTGGTGGAGCGCAAGTGTGTGTGTGAGATAGAGAGAGAGAGATTGTGTCAATCTTGATGAAAGCCGAAGGTGGCACGAGGACGAGCACTGACTGACCTCTTCCTCGTGCTGCTTGTCCGCGCTGTCGTAGGGCGTGCAGGCCAGGCACCACAGCCCCCGCAGCCGGCCGACCTAGACCAAACCACCACGACACGGCCGGTAAGCAACGCGACACACGACACGACACGACCAACGACACGACCAACGACACGACCAACGACACGACCAACGACACGACCAACGACACGACACGACCAACGACACGACACGACCAACGACACGACAGCTAGCACACGTACTTGCTTGGAGCGTCGTAGGCTGTAGGCTCGCATGTGGTAGGAGAGGACACGCTCGAACCCTTCTCCGTCCTCGGCGTGCCACTGCTCTCGGGTGCCGCTCTTCCACTCGATCTTGAAGCCCATCCCACCGACCACTGCACGGGCGCTGTGTAGGTCAGCGAGGGAGCTCGCCTTCGGCGCACTCGTCAGGGCAACAGCAAACGAACCGTTTTCTGCGCCTTTTCGTGGGGTGGACTTGTCGGCGGTGCCAAACGACTTGATCTCGTCGATGTACCTGGGCCAAGTGAATCGAACGCACACGCACACGCACACGCACGCGCACACGCACGCGCAGGCGTGAGATGGCCCAGTCAGCTGGAAAAGGGGGGTATCAAGCTATGAGTGTACCGGATGGCGTTGGCGAGCTTGACTTCGTACAGCAGATCGTCGACGGAGGCGTCCTGCAGGTTGTCTACCTGCCGCCCGTCCTTGGTAACCATCTTCACCCTGGGACGGCGAGTAGGTAGGTGGTTGGGTGAAGTGTTAGTTTGTTGGACAGTGGGGGGCGGTAGGAGCCAACAGGGGAGAACGGCGGGGAGAGTGCGGTGGTGCGCACTTGCAAAAGGCGTAGGTGGGCCCCGAGCTTAGTAGGGAGCCCTTGAAGTTGAACTGCTGCGTGATCGGACCCCAGTCGTTCACGAACGGCGAGCGGTAGAGCAGATCGCACGACACCACTTGGCCCTGGTTGCAGATAATGCGCACGTGTTGAGTTGAGCTGCTTTCCGGTGGCCTTGTGGCCTCATTTCTATCTTTGATAACCCCAACCGAGTACCTGGGGCGTGATCTCGACCAGGCGCCGCTTCTGCGACTGCCACACGTGGAAGGAATCGCCCATGGCCAGCACCTGCTCCAGCTCCTTCTCCAGCTGTCGCCACCACATGTCGTTGGTCGGGTTAGCTTTAAAGCGAAGGTCAGTCACCAGGTCGAGGGAATGACTAACCACGTCGAGCTCCTCGACCATCTTCTTGAACGAGGCCAGCCTCTCGGCGACCTGCTCCTCTGTGGCCACCTCCTCCCTGTGGTGCGACTGTGAGCGATGCATACGAGCACGGGCGCTGTGAGGAGGCCCAAGGCGGCTGCGCAGCGCACGTACCCGACGCCGGACATGCTGGACTCCTGCAGCTTCTTCTTGACTTCGGCGACCTTCTCGATCACGCCCGTCCGCTTCTTGGTCATGTAGGAGACCCCTGCGAGCTGCTGCTCATTCGCCTGCGCCTGTGCGCCGTCGTCGCTAGGCTCCTGGGGCGTCACGCTACCCGCTGGCCAGTGCGGAAAAAGACCAACGTCAGGCGCAATGCGGTACGGTGTGGAGTGGTGCGGTAAAGGCTGATGAGAGAGTCGACGTGTACGGGAATCGAGTGAGGTGGTGAAGCGTGGCGACTCGCTGGGATCGACAGCTGGCGCGAGGGAGAGCATGGGCGATGGAAGGAGACTCAGCTTCGGTGGCGAGGTCGAGGAGGGCATTGGTGTACTGCCGGCCCTAAGTAAGGATGAGGGCACACCAACGATCCAACCACCGTTAGCTCTCCTCGTCATCGAAGGCGGCAAGGGTGGTGCAGTACTTACTCTTCCGCGCTCGTGGCTTCGCTGGTCTCCCCCTTCTTGCCGCCAAAGATCTTCATCAGTGTGAAGCCGCTCTGCGAGCTGCCCTGGCCGTCCTTCCCTTTCGTGGGCGAAGCCTCGCTCGGCTGCGCGCTCGTGGCCGCCACGAGCGACCCCTCCTTTTCGCCCTCTTCCTCCCGCGCGCCCTGGTCCCTGTGGTCATGCGCTTGCTCGTCCTTCTCCCGCCGCTTCGGCTTGTCCTTGTCCTTTTCCTTGTCCTTGTCGAGGGTGTTCTTCCGCCGGCCGAACAGCTCCATCCACCGCCCCGACGCCCTCTTCTCCCTCAGGGCGGTGGTCGTTTCGGCCTCCTGCGCCGCCACCTTGCGCTCTTCCATCTCCCTCCGCTCCTTCCTGTTGAGGGCCGTGTGGCGGTACGTCACATAGTGCTCGGCCTCCACGATCGAACCTGGCACCCCGTCACCACCACCACCACCACCACCACCACCACCCATCAGCAAGAAGGCCATGAAAGAGCAGCGTAGAGGCAATGAGGGCGAGGGGCGGGTACAGTCCGGGCCAGCAGCGCAGAAGGGCCGTTGCTCCTGTCGTCACGGTGAGAGGTGTGAGAGGTGAGAGGCGAGAGAGGCGAGAGGGGACTATGGTACCTGCACAAGAACTCGCGCCTCGTCTTCGGAGGATTCGTCCTCGCTGGCTTGCGCTGCCGTTGCCAAAGCAGTGTAGCCTGCATCAAGTGTGGGGGTGGTTTCGATAGCATCAGCTTCGTGTGCCTGGTCGCTCTTCTTGAGCTTTCTGCTCCGTCTGTTCTCCTTCTTCCCAGACGGGGCACCACCTTCCCCTGCTTCCATCTTGTTGTGTTCAATGCCTTATGTTGATCTTGAAAAAAACCTAAAAAAAAAGAGCAAATCGAAATCTACGTGAAAGGGCTCTGTCGATTTTTTGTTTGGTGTTTGGTTTGGTTTTGTTTTGTTTGGTAAAATAAATAGGGTACAGGGCGGGAGACTCACAGCTCGTTCCAGAAGAGGACGCCAATGATGAGGGCAATGCCCAGCAGCATGGACGCGAACAGCGGATACCTCTTCCGTCGGGGTCCGGGCTCGTTGAACTCCTCGCAGATGATGTCCACCAGCGAGACGTACAGGAACGAGCCGGCCGCCAGCGATTCCATGATGGCCTGTGCAGTTAACGCACCATCATGAGCAAGAGCTGTGACAGCTGCACGGCGTGCGACATGTCACACGCCTGATCGTGAGGGGTTGCACGCGTACCTCGGCGAGGATGGCGTTGTCGCCGGAGAGGTAGTCGGAGAGAAAGATGCCTCCGGTGATACCCAGCGGGGTCATGAGCGAATACATGAGGAGGATGCCGATCCACCGTCGGACGGGCACACCCTCCTTCACGAAGCTGGTGCTGAACGCAAAGGCTTCGATCCACTTGTGCGAGGCGAGGGCGATGATGAGGATCACCGTCTGTTCGGCGTTGGTGCCGATGCCGAGGGCCATGCCTTCGATCACCTGGTGCAGCCAAATCAAAATCAGTCCAGTGTCACTTGCTCAAAGGGAGAAGAGGAGGGGGCAAAGGCAAGCGCGATACCGAGTGAACAGAAAGCACGAGCGCGAGGATGTAGGGCACCAGAGGGTACGAAGTCGACACGTTGATGTGGTGATGGTGGTGCCCTGATGAAAGGAGAAACGGAATGTTGGCGATCGCTGCGCAACGCCTCATCACCACTGTCACATGGGGCGTGCGTGCACGTACCATCGGCCGTCTCGGCGACAAGCTTCTTGTGCTCGTGCTCGTGTGCCACCTTCTCCTGTTTCTTGAACTGCTTCTCCATCATCTTCCAGGTCTTCTTGTCAAACTGGGCGGCCTCGTTAACAGTGAAGGGCATGTCGCGGACGGTCACGATGGGCTGTGAACGGGACTTGCTGTCGATCTCGCTGCAGGTGTGAAGTGCAAAGGTTGGAGCAACCGGTAAGCGAGGGGCGCGCATGTCATGAGCCACCGCGCGAGACGAAAGAGGCGCACTCTTCAAACGGACGGCTGCGGAGGAGAGAAGACGACTCGGCCACGCTCGAGGTGGAGCTGCCCGAGAGAGTCAAGGTGCGTGCTCGCTTACGCTCGTGGTAGTGCGGGATGATCTGACGTGGAATCTGGTACAGACAGAACACGGCCGGTGCGACGCACGAAGTGAGGCACACAACAACGCGTTGGGGCGCAGGAGAAGGAGGAGGGAGGACACACGTACCACGATGACGTCCACGGCCATGTCTTTGGCTGCGGCCTTGGACTGAATTGCTGCAATCTGATTTGGGAGAAGAGTAGAATGAGAACTGCTCCCCAAATCAAGAAAAATGAAAAATGAAGGAGGAAGATGAAGGAATACCGCGCGATGCTCCTCTGGATCGGAAGAGGACAGGAGAATCTTCTCGATCCAGAAGATGAGAAGGAAGCCGCCCATCGCAATCACGTAGGCAATCGGCATGGTCTCATTGAATTTGTAATTGAGATGTTCGATCTGCTCGGCAGCCTCGGGCAGCAGATGCACGAGTCCCACGCATAGGAACACGCCACCGGAGAACGCATTACCGAGGCCGAGTGCGAACTGCCGCTTGTCCTCGGCCAGGGCGTGCAATTGGGTGGGCAGAAATCCGCCAAACCACACCAGCAACATCATCACGAAGATACTGATCACCTTCCACCACAGAATCTCCATCTCCTCTTCCTATCTGTCTCACCTTATCAATCACTAGTAGTACTTCTTCTTTATCGATGTTGGAAACGCGAGCAAGATTTCAAGTTTCGACCTTGACCTTGTTCCACCCAACCCGCTTGGGCTTTGTCGCTGATTGGGTCGTGCTGGTGT